>NC_089755.1:2201024-2251024 GCF_040412425.1 Macrobrachium rosenbergii
TGTTTCCCTTTTTTAATTATTTCTTTTTTTTTAGTGGGGGGAGACGAGATTCTTCTGCCTCTTATCTCGCTCTGAAAAGTTTTCTTTTTTTTAAGAAGACAGGATTCATCATCTTTCTCCTTGGGTCGAATTCGTCTTCTCAATGGTGAGTAAATCTTGCAATCCTTTTCCAGCGTGGCGTTTATTTCTCTCTCTCTCTCTCTCTCTCTCTCTCTCTCTCTCTCTCTCTCTCTCTCTCTCTCTCTCTGTTTCAAATCCTTTTTTGCATTTTCTCTTTGTGATTTGACTTTTTCTTAATTTTTGTTTCGCGGTCACGAAAATTCACAGAATGTTTCTGAAAAACAAAGTCAAGAGATATGAAAGGAATCTTCTGTATGGTAAACAGCATTTTGGAACAGCATTTTTGAACAGCATTTTGGAACAGCATCTTTGAACAGTACTTTCGAAAAGCATTTCCACACAGCATCTTTTAACAGCATTTTAAGAGTATTTTCGAAAAGCATTCCAACAACTTTTACAAAGCATTTAACCAGCATTTTAACAACACATTCGAACAGCATCTTTTAACAATATTTCCGCACAATTTAACAGCATCTCTTAATATTTTCGAACAGCATTTTTAACAGCATTGCAGAACAGTATTTTAACCGCGTTACCGAACATCATTTAAACAACCTATTCAAACAGCATTTTAAAGAGCATTTTCGAACAGCATCCATTAGCAACATTTCAGAACAGCCTTTTAAGCGCACTTTCGAACAGAATTTTCAACAGCATTTCAGAACAGCATTTTAACAGCACATTCAATCAAAATTTTAACAGCACTTTCCCACGACATTTCCGAACAGTATTTTAAGAGCATTTTCCAACAGTATTTTTCACAGCATTTCCGAACAGAATTTTAAGAGCACTACCAAACAGCATTTTAACAGCTGTAAAAACAGCGTTTTTACAGCATTTTCGAACATTTAACGCATTTCCGAACAGCATTTTAACAGCACTCTGGAAGAGCATTTCCGAACAACACTTCGAACAGTTTTAACAGAATTTATGAACAACATTTCGAGCAGCATTTTTAACAGCCCTTTCGACTGACATTTTTAGAAGCATTTCCGAACAGCATTTTAACATCACTATCCAACAGCATTCCCGGACAGCATTTTAACAGCACTTTCGAACAGCATTTTTAATAGCATTTCCGAACATTTTACAGCAATTTCGAACAGCATATTTACATAATTTTAACAGCATTTTCGAACAGAATCTTTTAACAGCATTTTTAGTAGCATTGTTAACAACATTTTGGAAGAGCAGACAATGGTGTCCATTAACAGCTGATTGGACCGCTGGGCGGTAGATTGGGAGATATCCATAGGGCTAGCAAACGTGAGCCAAGTGCTTTTGGTGCCTGACCGCAGCTATACATAAATATATATATAAATAAATAATATATATATATATATATATATATATATATATATATATTATATATATATATATATATACATATATAATTTATTCATAATTATATATATAGATACATATCTATTTATTTATTAATTTACATATATAAATCATGTATAACACCAGGACTAAACGACAACAACAAAATACAAAACTAATTACAAAAAATGACTCAGTTCAAAATAAATTTATTTAATTAAGTAAAATCCAAAAGTGTAAAGCAGACAGACAGAAAGACAGAAAGAGAGACAGGTCAAAAAGCAGATGACCCCAGGTGGCAAACAAGGGTCAAGCAAAGGTCATTAAAAAGGTCAACCATCTTGACGCCGTCAAAATGAAACAAAACATAATCAGGCCTCGGAGTAGCAGATACAGAATACATCAAGATACAGAATACATTACGGTACAGAATGCAATAAAATACAGAATGCATCAAGATATAGAATAAATTAAGACACATAATACATGAAGACGAAGAATACATCACATCCATGAAATGCCCTATATTTATTAGAAGAAGAGGAATATTCCGTATTCCCGGAGGGAGGAATGAAGGGGGCTTCAAATTCCTGAGTTTCGAGTGGACCCTCAGAAGTCTTCATAAGACGCTCCTAGGAGGAAGTCAAATGTCGTTTAATCTCTCTCTCTCTCTCTCTCTCTCTCTCTCTCTCTCTCTCTCTCTCATGTCTCTTCCTCATTTACCCTTTCCCGAAATTCTAAAGGGCAATTAATCACACGACGCGGAAGCGTAAACTTTCTCGAATGACCATAAATATGAGGATCCTTCTCAATTTTGAATTTATGGGATGAATCTTTCGGTTCAGTGTATAATAATAATTCATCCCCGTCTTTCATTCATCTTCATTTAACCCCCTCGGTGTTATATCTGTTGGTCCAATTTGCCTCTCGTAACATTTCTCGTTTATTCGTGTTGTGGAAAAGTTTGAATTCTTGAATGTTTCCCTACGTACATATAAATTTCAGAGGGTCCTAGAACTCTCTCTCTCTCTCTCTCTCTCTCTCTCTCTCTCTCTATATATATATATATATATATATATATATATATATATATATATATATATATATATATATATATATATATATATATATATATATATATATATATATATATATATATATATATACTTCCTTAGTCCGTTGTCATAAGTAAATAAGTAAAAGATACGCAGAAGTTTCTTCGGCGCAATCGAATTTTCTGTACAACGTATAATGCTGTATGGAACTCTCAGACACGGCCCATGAAACTCTCAGCCAAGGCCTCCGAAACTTTCAGCCAAGGCCCGGTGGTGGCCTGTGCTACTGGCACCTACAGCGGTGCCAGAAATACGATTATGGCTACCTTTAACCTTAGATAAAATCAAAACTGCTGAGGCTAGAGGATTGCAATTTTGTATGTTTGACGAATGGAGGGTGGATGATCAACAAAACAATTTGCAGCCCTCTAGCCTCAGTAGTTTTTAAGATCTGAGGGCGGACAGAGTAAAGTGCAGACGGACAGACAAATGGCCATCTCCATAACAGTTCTCTTTTTCAGAAAACTAAAAATGAGTTTTCAAAACGAAATGATTTTTTCTCCTCTCGTCTTCAGACCTCTGTCCAGTCTTTGTGCTTTCATTCTGCTATTTTTCTTATTCTTGTTTTATTGCAGAGCGTTTAAATTTACAGGAAATCTAAAAGAAAAGGATAAAGGGGGTAAAACCAAATTCTATCCATAATGAAGAGAAGACTTGAGAAGAGGTAAAAAAAAAAAAAATTCAAAACTCGCTATTTTAAGTGAGTAATTTTCCGAGAAGAGAACGTTTCAATTTACAAGAAATGTAAAAAATAAAAAAAAAGATCATGGAAGGAAAAACCCAATTCTATCCTTAATGCAGAGAAGACTTGAGAGGAATAAAAATATATTTCGGAACCGAGAGTTATGTTCTGTAAGTAATAATTTCCGAGCAGAGAGCAGAGAGAGAGAGAGAGAGAGAGAGAGAGAGAGAGAGAGAGAGAGAGAGAGAGAGAGAGAGAATCTTTTTCTTCTCCAATTCTTTAAGATTTGTGAAGACCCTAGTTGTTATGGGGTGGGTGGGCGTGGGGAGGGTGTTGGGAATAGCGGGTGGGGGAGAGTTTGGGAGAACTCAGCCTTCAAAGGTCATTATAAGAAGAGATGCTGAATTACGATGTAATTCTTTATCATTAACTGTAATTCTGCTGAATTGTTATGACTCTCTCTCTCTCTCTCTCTCTCTCTCTCTCTCTCTCTCTCTCTCTCTCTCTCTCTATATATATATATATATATATATATATATATATATATATATATATATATATATATATATATATATATATATATATATATATATATATATATTATACATATACATATACATATATATATATATATATATACATATTATACATATACATATACATACATATATATATATATATATATATATATATATATATATATATATATATATATATATATATACATACATACATACATACATACATACATACATACATACATACATACATACATACATACATTCTGGCTGGACTTGTGACTACAATTCTCATCTCATTTTGAATTAAACGGATAAAGTTTTTGTTTATATTCCTTCTTCATTCTACGTGAAGCAAAACGTAGATGAAAAAATGCTGAGTTCAGGACCAGAAAGTTTGAAGAAATACGATAAAAAATCCTAACTTTATTTTGAGGCCGCGATAAGACAGTTTCTGCCCGAAGTGGCTGAAGATATCGCTGACATCACAAACTTTCCCGAGATCGGCTGAGATTATTTTTTTTTTTTTTTAAGGATTTCGTATCTACTTGGGACGATGATTCAGAGTTCGTTAGATTAGGCAAAAGGGAAAGTAGGAGGTTTTCATTGCAGGTTTTTTCAAAGGTGGGAAGTTTATTTTATTTTTTTTTCAAGACTGTAAGAATAAATTGTAGTTCCTGTAACAGGAAATAAACCGGTATGAAAATGGCCTTGAAATATGTATACGTAAAAGTATACGTCATGTTGACATGTATGTATACATGAGCATACATACAATAAAGAGATCCAGGAAATAAATAAGATGAATTACAAAGATCTAAAGGTGGATCTGGGAGAAAACCCCATAACTGCACTAAGAAGTAATAATTAGAGGTGTTGGAGGTAAAGTAAAAGGCTACAAAGTGGGTGCAGCTAATGGCCGAAGGAACGCTGCAAGCACCCTTTAGTCATGTTTTGACCAAATTGCTGGAAATCCTTTGGTATTGGTGAAGTGGTCCCCTTGTTGTGGGAATTTCTAGATTTCCCCTGAATGGTTCCCTTGCTAGAGAATTTGGCTGTCAGCTTGACACAAGATCTGAAATGAGAAATAAAATAAAAACAACTAAAAAATGCGCCGAAGTTTCTTCGGCGCAATCGAATTTTCTGTACATCAGTGGACCATGGAACTCAGCCACGGTCCGGTGGTGGCCTGTGTTGTTGATACCTATGGCGGTGCCAGAAGTAAGATTATGGCTAACTTTACCTTAAAGAAAATAAAAAACTACGGAGGCTAGAGGGCTGCAATTTGGTATGTTTGATGATTGGAAGTTGGATGATCAACATACCAATTTGCAGCCCCTAGCCTTAGTAGTTTTTAAGATCTGAGGGCGGACAGAAAAAAACGCGGACATAAAAAGTGCGGACATAAAAAGTGTGGACAGAAAAAGTGTGGGCAGAAAAAGTGCGGACAGAAAAAGCGCGGACGGACAGACAAAGCCAGCACAATAGTTTTCTTTTATAGAAAACTAAAAAAGCACATGACAGCTATCACAACGAAATCCCAGAGAGTCTAATAATTGGTTCAAAGTCTTCAGATCTTATGAAAACAACCCGTGACAGTGAATTTCTGGTGGGAGATATAAGGTAGCCCTTCACCTGAATTATAAATCTCTCTCTCTCTCTCTCTCTCTCTCTCTCTCTCTCTCTCTCTCTCTCTCTCTCTCTCTCTCTCTCTCAGTTGAGCCTCCACTCCAGACCAGAGTCTCTGAGCCTCGAAATGACCGAAGACTCAAGTCACACCTCGAGAACGGGAAAAGTTCCTGAGAGCCAATTTGCCGACGATGGACGTCGTTATCCAGTGATCAGGGATTCGGGATACGAATCAAGTCTATGATCTTCTAGTTGTATTGATGGGCTATCCCCAGGTTTTGCTTTTTACGAATCTAAAGTTCAGTTTCCCCTTCCAAATCTATTTTATCATTATTTTACTACCCTAATACGTTTCTCTTTGCATTTTGATACACTTTTATCTGTTTATTAATTCACTTTTCCTATTTTAGTAAGTTAGATCTCTCCTTTCTGTTCTCCTCTTTACCTTCTGGTGCTTCTTCCTAAAGAACGCCATATTCTTTGGAAGCTCGAATTTCAAGTCAATGGCCCCTTTGTGGGCTTGTTCCATTTGAAGAGGGTTCTTCATCTTCTCAATAAGAATAAGAATACTATTAAGGCTATGAACAAGGCACTTACAGACAAACTACAGACCTGCTCGTTTAATGTTAAGCCACAAATATCTCTTAACTTTCCCAAAAGCTTGTTCAGGAAACGTCTCCAAAACGTTTGAGAAAATCGAGAGGAAATTAAAAGTCTTTGAGGTTTGATTAAAAAAAACAATCAGAGTTATTATCGTCATAACACGAAAGGGCCGGATTGTGGAACTGTTAACAAGTGACAAGCATTTTGACATTACTAGATTTTATTACAAATAACACTATATATTATATACATCAAAACAATTTACTGATAAAGTAACAAAGTACTTATAGAAAGAGACAAGGAAATATACCATAGCTAGAAAAGTATGCGCTCTCTCTCTCTCTCTCTCTCTCTCTCTCTCTCTCTTATAATTTCTTGTGGTATTCTGATGTGTTTTTTATTTTAGCTCTGATAACTCTCTCTCTCTCTCTCTCTCTCTCTCAAACATAAGAAACAATTCGTCCACTGTTGACAGAGCCAAGAACGGAAAAATGAACACCAATACACAGATCTTTTGTTTTTGAGGCCTTATCAGGCTCACCAACTACAGCAGCAAACTGTTGCGTTTTGCAGCGGAATAATAATGCAGTCCATTCTCTCTCTCTCTCTCTCTCTCTCTCTCTCTCTCTCTCCGGGAAACACAGAAATGGAAAAGAGATTGGAAATAGCAACAGGGGAATTTGCAAAAGCGCAGAATTATATACAGGGTCTGTGGTGAAACTTTCAGTTAAAGATATCATCGATGTTTCCTTTTTTCATTGGTTTGTTTTTTGCCACGTCAAAGACACTTTAATTTTTACCTTAACCTTTTAGACTTCCAAACTTTTAGACTTTCAGAATTCCAGACTTTACACTTTGTCTTTCAGACTTTTAGACTTCCGGAGTTCCAGCCTTTCAGACTTTCTAACTTCCAGACTTTTCGATTTCCAAAATTCCAGACTTTTAGACTTAGTCTTTTAGACTTCAAGACTTCCAGCCTTTCAGACTTACAGTCTTTTAGACTTCAAGACTTCCAGCCTTTCAGACTTACAGTCTTTTAGACTTCAAGACTTCCAGCCTTTCAGACTTTTAGACTTCCAGTCTTTTAGACATTTAGACTTTCAGACTTGCAGTCTTCAAGACTTTCAGACTTTTATACTTCCAGACTTTAAGACATCCAGACTATTAGACTCTCAGACTTCCAGGTTTTAAGACGTCAAGACTTTCAGACTCAGACTTACAGACCTGTAGACTAAAAATATTATTAATTTTTCCTTCTTATTCTTATTTTTGTTAGTTTTATTATTGCTACATGATAGACATTTCAATCAGAGGTTAAACCAAATGCATACTATGGACACAAGGAAGCAGGACGACCAACCTATTCGATGCTAAAATAGATATATCGTAAGTTTGTAATCAGTGCATTAGCTATCAGTTCCGTTCCTGCAAATTTTTTTTAAATATATTCTAGTTCCAGTGACTTACTCATACTTTATTAGTACAGAATTCACAATGAATTCAATAACCCATAGTGCAATCACTTAATTCAATGTTTTTAAATTGTATTTCTACTGAGAATCAACCTTTAAATAAAAAATATATATTCACGTACTTCAACATTATTCAAACTAAGAGCGAAGTGGAAGCTAACATGTGTTGTTTTGTTCTCCAGTCCATATTTATAAAAACTACTTATGTTGTAATTTTACTACATTTTTTAACAGTGAGTATAATACTAAACATCAATCATCTATGGCTACAGCTGTTGTTGTAGTGGTGCCAGGTTTGGAAAATCAATCAATCAACCACGTTATGCCAGGGTGCTTAGGATAAAGTAAGTTCCGAGACACACAAAAGTCCCAGTAAGAGATTTTGGATAGCTGGAATGCTTACCTCAGCATTCAAGTTCGTAATAATAATAATAATAATAATAATAATAATAATAATAATAATAATAATAATAATAATAATAATAATAATAATAATACAGTTTGTACATTCTCATCTCTCCTTCTACCAAATAATTTCTACTTCTTGGGGAAAAAAAAACCGACAAAGGAAAAAGTAAAAATAAGGAACAATTCCACTGATAACAACGGCGGCGCCTCTCACAAAAGCGGCCCAAAACTAATAATTCCTTTTCCTTTCAAAAGTTGTTATTGATTTATGACGAAGGCAGCTGTACACTGTTCGTTTCGCGGTGGGTGAAATCAGGACACACATGACGGAGTTAGGTGATTGGTTATATATATATACATTATATATATATATATATATATATATATATATATATATATATATATATATATATATATGTATATAATATATATATATATATATATATATATATATATATATATATATATATATATATATATATATATATATATATATATATATATATATATATATATATATATATATATATCACATGTTTGTGCGTGCGTGTATATATTTATATATAGCCATACTAAGAAATCACAAAAGTAGGCGCGTGATTTTGTTTGTTAGCTGAAGCCACTGGGAAAGTTCACATTGAAAAGACAGAGTGCCAAGTACTTTCGTGTATTTTAAAATGTGTTAAAATACACGAAAGTACTTGAACTTTCCCAGTGGCTTCAGCTAATACTCATATACATACATATAAAGTCAAATAAATGAATAAATATTACGCGTAAAAACTCATTTTATTAACTCATTTTAATCACTTCATTTTTCACTCCACTGACACCAACTGTCATAATGAATCATAATAAATAAACAAATTAATGCCGGCAGCAGCCGATCGCTCCACGATATTTATAGAAAAAGACGAATGTAAATTAATTCCTGGATGCGAGAAATGAGTTGAACTTTTTATTTTTCGATAGAGGAAATATTATATTAAGGGAAGCTATTATAATCTATTGAACATCGTTAATATGCTAAATTCTGGATGATAGTTCAAAACTGCATTAGTAGTAAAACATTACAGGCTTTTTTAGATTACTGTGAAAAAGAGAAAATAGGACGTGTATTGAGAAGTTATATTATTATCATTATTATTATTATTATTATTATTATTATTATTATTATTATTATTATTATTATTATTATTACTATTATTATTATTATTATTATTATTATTATTATTATTATTATTATTATTATTATTATTATTATTATTATTAAAAATATTCCCAGCAGCACGAGTCTTGAAATAGAGATAGAAATTCACAGTTATTTAAGGGGTACATATATTTATTTTTAATATATTTTACAGATATATGTACGGATACATAACTGTGGATTTGTTTCTCTAATAATAATAATAATAATAATAATAATAATAATAATAATAATAATAATAATAATAATAATAATTATTATTATTATTATTATTATTATTTAGAAGATGAAGAACCTATTCATACGGAACAAGCCCACCACAGGGTCATTGACTTGAAGTCCATGTTTCCAAAAATTATTATTATTATTATTATTATTATTATTATTATTATTATTATTATTATTATTATTATTATTCAGAGGATGAATATTAAGGCGTTCATGAGAAAGAAGTAACAGAGGGCAAAGAAAAATAAGGAAAGAAGTGGCCACTTTTTAAAGCTGTCTGGATTTGTACACAGGAGATATTTAATATTATCATTACAACGTCAATTAATTAGACCGGCTTTCCATAAAGCGAACATATTACTAAGAGTCGTGGAAATTCGGCAGAACAAGACTTCCCTTCGCCCAAAATCCCGCGACCCTCCGCCAGGTGGGAAAAATGACCCCGCTTTTTCTCTTCTCAGATAACGTGGGAACCTTTTCATTTCGCTTTGAGAAATCGTTCGCGAAATCTCTTAAGCTTTAATTGTATTTTTCTTTTCCCTGCTCCGATAAAAGAGGAAGTTTTTTATTAAATTAAATCCTGTGGAGGTTTTTTATATCACATTAATTTGCTCTTGCCATATCGTTTACATAACTGTGGTTATATATGCATATATATATATATATATATATATATATATATATATATATATATATATATATATATATATATATATATATATATATATATATATATATATATATATATATATATATATATATATATATATATATATATATATATAACTTCCCATAGTTGTGAAACGTCGGCATATTATAATATATATATATATATATATATATATATATATATATATATATATATATATATATATATATATATATATATATATATATATATATAAACAATCATGAAGCTACAAATGTCGCTTAATATCAAATTCACGCTACCTCGGGGAATATCCCGGATGGGGAATTATCACCGAAGGAGAATTTATAAGTGATAAATGGATTGGTACTGCCGGGTCTCGATCCCTCGACACAAATACTTATCCTGCGACTCCAGTCGACAGTCTACCCACTGAGCCAACAGTGGAGTCACTGGATAAGTATCTGTGTCGAGGGATCGAATGGCTCAGCGGGTAGACCGTGAGACTTTCTCCCAGTTCCATCTTTAGTTCCTAGTGCTAAATCTCCTTTATTCTCTGGAACTCTCTACCTTGCTGTCCAACCACTCCAACTCCCTCTTTCGCCTTGAGCGCAGAGTGGTCGAAAGTGCCTCAGTGCTTAGCAAGGCACAATAAATTTCATAAATCAAAATCCTATAGAATTCAGGTCACACAGTCATGTTAAGGTCATTCAAAACGCTGAAATATTGAATTTTTCTCATCATTAATTACATTCTCTTATTCCCTGATCATTCGCATAATTTATTCTTAATTTTATCTACAGTTTAAATTACATTCACTAATAATATTCACTGATTAAAAAAAATATTTGTGGTTCCTGAACACCGAACATTATTTCCAGTAAACGCTTGATTTTTATTCACCATATATTTAAGCCCATCAACTGTATTGAATAAATTTTCTAATCCCAGTTACTTGCCTACATAACAGCATTGCATATTTCAGTAATTAACCTGATTCCTATTTTCCTATCTCCGTTTTTATTACCATTTCTTTATTACTTGACTAATTCCTCTCCTCGTTTATCCCACGATTCGCAAACCAGTCGTTAAACGTGTTAAAATATTCATCCAATTTCAGAAATCGTTTATTTTGCCTCATTCAGTCAGGGTGAATGGCAGCCGAAATATCCGTTTGTTTTCCTTCCCCTTCTCCTTTATTCTAATTCCTCCTTTTCCAAACATTTTTTTCTTACTGATTTTAAATTGTCCTTGGTAGCCAACGTCCCCTTTATAATAACTCAGAGCTACTATTCTTTTCTTCTCTATTTTCTCTATATCCATTCAATTACTTCCTTCCCCGATCATTCTTGGAGGTTTTGCTTCGCAATAATTTCGGGAATAAACAAAACCTGACAATAATCTCCTCGCTGCAACGCGCCACTCAAGTGGACTATGAGGCAGTCCATTTTCGAAAGTAAAAACCAAATTTCTAAATATTTTAGTAAAAAAAAAACTCGAAATTGGTGTTCGTTACCATCAGGTATTAACCATTATATTAAAGAACTAGTTTTGTTATATATACAAATCCTTTAATTTGAGTGATATGTCATCAAAAAACAACAGAAATTTTTTGCTACACACACACACACACACACACACACATATATATATATATATATATATATATATATATATATATATATATATATATATATATATATATATATATATGATTTATATACAATCATGAAGCTACAAATGTCATCAATATCAAATCCACGCTAAGGAATATCCCCGATGAGAATTATCACCGAAGGAATTTATAAGTGATAAATGGACGGGCACTGCCGAGTCTCGATCCCACGACACAGATGCGCCATCCAGCAACTCCAGTCGACGTTACCACTGACCCATCAAGAGAGGTATAAATTAATGCTGAGTCTGATGTACTCTATTTACCCGAAGCTAAGTACAATTTCCCCGCTCTCGACGGTTAAATAGAGTACACCAGACTCGGCATTAATTTATACCTCTCTTGATGGCTCAGTGGTAACGTCGACTGGAGTTGCTGGATAACGCAAACTCATGCTGGGATCGACAACTTTCAGTGTAATCCATTTATCACTTATAAATTCCCTTCGGTGATAATTCCCCATCGGGGATATTCCTGAGGTAGTGGATTTGATATTAAGTGACATTAGTAGCTTCATGATTATATATATATATATATATATATATATATATATATATATATATATATATATATATAATATATACAGTATATATATATATATTATATATATATATATATATATATATATATATATATATATATATATATATATATATATATATATATATATATATCTGCGTGTGTGTCTATATTACGAGCTTAATCCATACCTTGCTTTCTTAACCACTCTTATTCGACATCCTAAGATAATGAGTGAGAACGAAATAATAAAAAGATATAAAGCACAACAAACGTAAAATATGAATTACGCGAATAAATCCACTTTCTAGTCCGGAAAATATTAAAAAATAATAATAATAATAATAATAATAATAACAAAATTCCACAGACATCTAGACAAGACAAAGGAGAGGCACTACTGAAACGTGTGTCAGACAGAAGGGACGGCAGACGAGAAACGATACAAGAACTTATTATATAAACGACGCTTGTGTCCCCCCCACCACAAAAGGCGTTGCTCTGAGATTAATCGCCGGGTCTTAGCGCCATCTCCCGCAGGAGACCTTTGCTTATTGGCTCTCCTCTTCTTCTTATTGCTGTCGTTGGAGCTCTCTCTCTCTCTCTCTCTCTCTCTCTCTCTCTCTCTCTCTCAATATATATATACATACATATATATATATATATATATATATATATATATATATATATATATATATATATATAAAATATATATATATGTATATATAGAGAGAGACCTTACAGACCTTACAGTTCGTTCGGGTTGCCCCAGGAGGTCCCTCAGTGTGAGGCACCTGTGATGTCTACCAGAGAATTGCTAATGCATCTTCCGGTATATTTTGCATCTTCCAGTCTTGGATGGTCTGGGATGCATCTTAGATATTTGTCGAGCTTATTCTTAAACACATCTACGCTCACTCCTGATATGTTTCTCAGATGAGCTGGTAGCGCATTGAATAGACGCTGCATTATCGATGCTGGTGCGCGGTCGATTAATGTCCTGTGTGCTTTCCTTAGTTTTCCTGGTATCGTTTTGGGCACTATTAATCTGCCTCTGCTTGCTCTTTTTGATATTTTTAGCTCCATGATGTTTTCGGTAATTCCTTCTATCTGTTTCCATGCCTGGATAATCATGTAGCGTTCTCTTCTTCTTTCAAGACTATATAAATTTAAGAATTGTAGTCTTTCCCAGTAGTCAAGGTCCTTAACTTCTTCTATTCTAGCTGTAAAGGACCTTTGTACACGCTCTATTTGTGCAATATCCTTTTGGTAGAGTGGGTACCATATTATATATTATTGCAATATTCAAGTGGACTACGTACGTACGTTTTATAAAAGAGAGAGAGAGAGAGAGAGAGAGAGAGAGAGAGAGAGAGAGAGAGATGGATGGATGGATGTATGATATTTAGGGCAAAAGCCCAGGCACTGGGGCCAATTAGGCCATTCAGCGCCGTAATGGAAAGAAAAATTATGTTAAAGTTATGAATTCATGAAGGAAATGATTAATAAATAAAATGAAGTGATGTGACCAATAAATAAGGGTGTTAAGTTTAATGAATGATGTGCTATATACATAAAAAAATTAATGTCATTAAAATTCTACGTGATGTAATAAATTAAATAAAATTAAATATCGTTAACAATTTTAATACACTTTAAAAGAGATGATAGCAGAAATATCTGCTTCATCTCCCAAAATATCAGACAGGGATTTACCTGAAAATATCTGTCTCTTTGGTTAAAATATCTGCGGCAGACCACCAGAATGTGCTCCACTGTTAGTGTCTCGTCACAGTAAGCACACTCTGGAGGGCTGCTTCCTTCTAAAATAAACTGATGGGTCAGACGAGTGTGCCCAATCCTTAATCTGGTTAAAATAACCTCTGTTTGTCTGTCAAGCTGGAATGACGAAGACCACGGTAGTATATTATCCCTAATATTTCTATATTTCTTATTATTGGCAAGAAGGAGAAGTCCACCTTTCTTGCCATTTATAAAACATAAGACCTAATGGGACCTTTTAGATCTGTATGAGGCACTTTTCTGAAAGGATTCTGATAAAATACTAGCAGCTTTCCTTCCCTGTCTGCCATCTCGTTTCCGCGAATCCCCACGTGAGAAGGGACCCAACAGAAAGAGACTGATTTACGTCGACAATATATACGAAAAAGCCACTCCTGAACTTTTTGAATTAATGGATGAAAGCTATTAAATTTTTAATAGCTTCTAAGGTGCTTCTAGAGTCTGAGTATATGACAAAATTAGAGTCACTACTTTGAAAAACTAAATCTAGGGCAGACACTACGGCTGTTAATTCGGCAGTAAATATTGATGCAGAGTCAGGTAATTTAGCTGTGTACGCTGTATCACCAAGGATAACAGCACAACCAACACCACTATCTGACTTTGATCCATCTGGATAGATTTTCGTAAAATTAGTATGGGTAACATCGTGCTCTAAGAATTTTCCCCTAATCTCTTCTACAGTGCAGTTCTTTTTGTTAAACAGTTTCTTAAATATTGATGCTTCTGGGATAAGCCATGGAGGATTTACAGGATATTCTACTTCCAGGACTTTCTGGGATTTAAGGTGATTATTCCTAACATCCTCATTCAGTCGAATTTGGAATGGTTTAGAAGCTCTTGTACCAGGAAAACTTCGAGAGTCTGTTTCCTTTAGTGCTTGAAAGGAGGGATTTTTGGGAGCACTTTTCATTCTAGCCATGTATCGCAACCCTAGCTCTTGCCTTCTTAGATCAAGGGGTAAATGATCTGTGTCGACATAAATGCTTTCAACAGGCGAAGTTCTAAAAGCCCTGAGCATATTCTCAACCCCATGTTGTGTACAACATCCAGTTCCTTTAGCTTGGTTTTACAGGCTGAGGAATAAATCTGACAGCCATAGTCTAGCTTAGATCGACACAGAGAGTCATATAGCCTCAGAGGGATTTCTTATCAGCCCCCAACTAAATCCAGAAACAACCTTTAAAATATTCATAGATTGTTTAACATTAAACTTTAGGGCATTTATGTGGCTAGCCCATGTTAATTTATGGTCAATAGTCATCCCCAGAAATTTAACTTCACTCTCATAAGGAAGGATGGACCCTTTTTAAACTAAGTATGGGAACCTCTTCCACACCCGGCACCTGGTGAATCTTACTGCAACTGTTTTGGAAGAGGAGAATTTGAAACCATTCTCATCAGCCCACTTAGTAATAGCATTAATAGACCTTTGCAAATGTTTACATACAGACAAGGAATCATATCCTGTGCAGTATATTGCAAGGTCATCGACAAAAAGCGAGCATTTAACAGGGGGCGAGATTTTTTCAATCACACTATTTATTGCCACTGAAAAAAGTGTTACACTTAAAACGCTTCCTTGGGGAACTCCTTCCTCCTGCATAAAAGGTTGGGAGAAGGAGTTTCCCACTCTTACCTTAAAAAGTCTGTCTGTTAAAAAGGAATATATAAACCTGACCATTCATCCACATATGCCCATATTGTGCAATTGTTTCATGATGCCAATTCTCCAGGTAGTGTCATATGCTTTCTCCAAGTCAAAAAATATGCCAATGGTCTGACACTTTTTGGCGAATCCTTACTGGATTTGGTTGGTCAGCCTCAGCAAGGGATCAAGGGTGGGGCGGTTTTTTCTGAAACCAAATTGAAATGGCGATAGTAATCCTTTGGTCTCCAGGTGCCAAACCAGTCTAGTATTTATCATTTTCTCCATCAGCTTACATGCACAGCTGGTAAGAGCTATTGGTCTATAGCTGGTGGCTTGGGAAGCATCTTTATTAGGCTTTTTAACAGGGACAATTATGGATATTTTCCAGTCAATGGGTAAAATTCCAGTTTCCCATATTTTGTTTATAATCTTCAGTAAATATTTTTTGGCATCATCTGGGAGGTGTTTCAGCATTTCATATATGATTGTATCCTCACCTGGAGCTGTGGATTCACTTGAGGAGAGTGCCTCACGAAGTTCTCTTAGGGAAAATTTGTAGTTGTATGGTTCAGATTTTCCCGAATCAAACTTCAGACACATTTCAGAATTCCTAATTCTTTGAAATTCTGGAGAATAATTGTTAGGGCTGGAAACTTTAGAAAAGTGTTTTCCTAGCTCATTGGCAACTTCAGTGGGCTCTGTGATTAGAGTGTCATTTATTTTTAATGAGGGCAATGGTGACGCAACAAATTTTCCACTCAGTTTCCTTATTTTGCGCCACACCACTCTTAGTGGGGTCTTGGAGTTTATTCCATTAATATAGTAAAGCCTACATTCTCTTTTGGCTTTCTTATAAAAGCGCCGCTGCTTGGCTAAAGCACGTTTGTAGATTAATTTACACTGAGGGGAGCCACTAGTTTTGTAACGTCTGTAGCATTTCCTAGTCACTTTTCTCAGAATACCACATGTCTTATTCCACCAGGGAACTGCAGGTCTATGAGGTTTGCCTTTTGTTTTGGAATCGAGCCTTCAGCACTCTTCAAAGTAGATTCAATAAAGTAATCATACGCATCTAGATGAGAATGAAAGGACTCAAACTCCTATCTAGATTGACACCCTTACTGAATTTATCCAAGTCTGCGTCCTCTACCTTCCACGTAGGTAAAACTTCAGATGCAGCATTCAGAGCATATTTCAAATGGATCGGGTAGTGATCACTTCCATTTAAATCTTCATTAACAGACCAATTAAAATCAAGGTGGATACTAGTTGAAGAAATACTAAGGTCCAGTGCAGAGAAATGATTATCGTGAATGTTGTGGAAAGTCATTGACCCATTATTATATAGGGTAACATCATTCCTGTCAATAAGGTCTTCGATTAATTTCCCTTTGCTATCTAAAACCGACTTCCCCAAAGGGGGTTGTGGGCATTAAAATCACCTAGCAGAAGTAAAGGAGCTGGAAGTTGGTCAATTAACGACTGAATATCTCAATGTTAAAATCAAGGTCTGGTGGAATGTATAAAGGAGCAGATTGTTATCCTCTTTTCCAAAATGACTGAAATAGCGACAGCTTGTAGTGTTGTATTTAATTGTATTGTGGAGTGCTGTAGAGATTTATTAATAATAATTGCAGCACCTCCATGGGCACGATCACCAGTTGGGGATATGATTTAAATATTGAATAATTTAGTCAGGATTATAAGCAGAGTTGCCTAACATTGTTTCCTGTAGGCATATAATCCTGGATTGAATTCATGCATTAAAACTTTAAGGTCTTCTGTACTGGCTCTGAGACCTTTACAGTTCCACTGAAGAATATCGAGCAAGAATGCTAAGGTGGTAAAATGTGCTACTTCCCACTCCTTGGAGGAAGTACTGTTCCTAGGGTGGAGTGGGAAATTCTCCTTTATAAGAGATTGTTTTCTTAATCCCTTTTCATCTGAATTGGTGTTCAGGGTCTTTGGTTGATCTTCATATATTTTATTATGAACCTGATGTCCAGAATTACTACTGTGGTTCTGTGCACCACTAATCCTATTTGTCTTAGGGCGGCAAGACTGAACTGAACTCAGATGTTTTGGTTCTGAAACTACTTTTGGAACCACCTTTCTAGGAGGAGAGATGTCTTCCAAAACACTGAACCCATTTGAAGTTTTATTATAAAATTATCATTATTTGGGAACTATTTCTTGTGCGTTTCTTGGTAGTTGCAACCATAGTTTTATTATTATTTTTGTTTGTGGCTGTGGCGATTGATGGCTCTGAACAAGCTCTATCTAATTGGGATTGTTCCTTTAGCTTATTTTGGTTTGAAGTATTTTCAGAATATTTTCCTGAATTATTGGTTGATTTTGGCACCCTTATTTTTGAAGATAAATCGACAGCTGTGGATGTGGTGGAAGATAAATTTTCTGTGCTTTTGGAAGTACAATTTTTAGTATTGGACTTCAAAGCACTTGCCGACGAAAGTTTCTCACCAGTTTGGAGATTTTCATTATTGTTTATGGTTCGAGAAATACCAGGTTTGTGATATCTTCTATCAGACACAGTTATTGGTGGCCTTACATTGTTGGAAGTTTTCATAAGTTTTATTACAGAAGCATACGTAGTGTTGGCACTTTGTTTGCCCCCATTACCGTGCGCTTTGCTTCACTAATGCTGATATGTTCATTATCTGCCACTGCCAACACTTCTTGTTCAAATTTATATCTGGGACAAGCCCTAGAGTTTGGTGTGTGATCACCCTTGCAAAGAAAACAGTATCGGGCTGCTTTGCAATCATCAAAATTATCGTGCTCTGCAGAGCACACAGGACATCTTTATTGTTATCGCAAGAGTTTTGAATGTGGCCATATTCAAAGCATTTGCGACACTGTCTAGGACTTCTTTTATATTTTTAACCTGCATCCTCTCATGGCCAACAATGATGGTATCAGGTAGGTAACTGGAGGAGAAGGTTAAAGGATAGCTGCATCACCACCCAGTTTTTACATGAGATACACAAGGAGGGCATCGATGGAGAATCTCCTCCTCTTTAAAAACATGCAAATCTTTTGAGTAAACTACTCCTTTCAGTGTATTAAAGAATCTGTGAGATGAAATAGATTCAATATTTCCACTTTCAGGAGGTTTAAAGTTAGCTAACAGAACTGCTTGAGTCTCATTTCCAGCTTTTATTAGAAGGTTCTTTCCATACCGTTTTAAATTTCCAATGGGAATGGAACCAACCTTGCTCTCAATGCAATCAGCAGCTTTTATCAAATTTTCCCTCCCTCCTTGTAGATAGCAACATGCCATAAGGGGAGGAAGAGCTCTGGTACATGGGACTGGTCCATGTTCTTCAGCCTTTGGAACAAAGTCAAATGGCTCATCATTCAAGTTTTTCACTGAAAACACTTTCGTGCTGACAACCGAGTCATTCAGAATGTGGCCATGGAGTCTTTGTTGTGCCTCACTAGCTTCCAAGGGAGAGGAAAATTTGATAAAAGCACAAAATGACTGCTTATCTTTTTCTAGAATTAATTTAATTCTTTCCACTTTGCCGAATTGCTTCACTACACTGTATAAACATTCGTAATCTAATGATAAGTTTACATTAGTGCAATAAAGGACCCTATCATTTGAATCAAATCCACCAGATTTATTAACACCCTGGTGTCTCAGTGTTTGGTTCCGTCCAACAGCCAAGCCCGTATCCATGTTCATGCCAGAAGTCGTTGACAGTGCCGTTAAGTCGTCGGATCCAGGGGAGGGAGAACTAAAAGCCAAATCCATAAGTTTAAACCAGTCCACATGCAAAGGTCCAAAAAGTGCACACCCGACACCCAAGAGCCCCCGCACAGACCCCGACAGCATATCAAAAAGGACAAACTGGGCAGCTCTACTGCTCAGCTTCCCCACCCCAACACACTCCCAAAGCCCCCGAAGAGACCCCAAGATGCCAAGCATGCACACATCAGACCACCACACACAAACTGGTTCATCCACCCACCCAAAACTGCTTAGTCATATCAAGAAAGTATCGTAGATCAGTCAGGTATTCGCATTCTCCACCAATGGCACAAGTGAGAGTTGACTCCCAACAGTCCACCCCATACCCTACCCTTTCAGGATAGCACCAGTACGCTTGCAGTGGCCCAGGTATAAGCCAATCCGCCTGCTGGGAGTTCTGCCCCCACTAATGGGGACTGACTCCCCACTCCAACCGTACTGGTGGGCTTCCAGAAAAAAGCCAGGAGTCCCACCTCCAAAACCCAGCCCTCCCTGGATTCCGATGGGCTGATCCCCAGAGATGGTTCCGCCCTCAAGATAGCAGTGGGAAGAATCCCATCAACATCTCTTAGGTCTAAACTATCTCGGGTGGCGACTCAACCACCACAACTCCCACAATTAGCTTCGAATGCGAACCCCTTCCAAAAAATGATCCCTTCTCAGACTACTTAAGCAGAAAAATTTTGCGAATGTGGAAATGTCCACGCCATTTAAACCAAAAACTATGTAGGATGATTCGTCAGGACCGGGCCCAAAGGCCAGGGTCCCTTAGCCCTCACCTCGTCAAGGTGTCCTACTCGAGGGAGAGAGAGAGAGAGAGAGAGAGAGAGAGAGAGAGAGAAGAGAGAGACCAAGAGAATCATAAGAGACCCAAATGTCTATTTCTCTCTCTCAATATATACATTATATATATATATATATATATATATATATATATATATATATATATATATATATATATATATATATATATATATATATATATGAGAGAAGAGAGAGAGAGAGAGAGAGAGAGAGAGAGAGAGAGAGAGAGAGAGAGAGAGAGAATTCCTTCTTAGGACAGCTAAAAAGACCCAGAATTTATAGACTTCTCTCTCTCTCTCTCTCTCTCTCTCTCTCTCTCTCTCTCTCTCTCTCTCTCTCTCTCTGTGTGTGTGTGTGTGTGATCTTGGCTCAACCCATTCCAAATTAGTGGTCATTAATCTCTCAGTGCCTATATTAGCAGCTAAATTGAACTATCCATCTAATGCTTATGGGCCAGAAATTGCCTTCAGTGTGTGACGTGAACATAAAGTCAAATAAAAGCATTAATTCAAAGAGGACTCAAAGGAGGTAGAGTTTTATATTTAAGCAAATTAATTAATTATTTTTGTATTCGTAATGTAAAATATTGTGAACGTATTAACATTTACCTGGCTGTGACTAGTAATGTATGGGTGGGTCCGTAAAACTTACAGTATAAAAAGATAAATGTCGGCATATCATATACATATCACGAACATATTGAATACATGCTAACAACAGTAAGTGGCATCTAATGGTATACCCATATAAGACTGACGTTGGAATCAGATCGTATATTTGTCACAAACATGTTGAAAAAAAGTCAACACCAGTAAGTGGCATCTTATTGTATAGCCTACTGAAGTTGACATGTTTCCAACATGTTTGTGATAAATATATGATAAAATTCCAACGTCAGTCTTATATAGGTATACCATTAGATGCCACACTTACTGTTGTTAGCGTGTTTTCAACATGTTCGTGATATGTAAATGATAAGATGACGACATGTGTCTTTTTATAAGTTTTACTGTAGTGCAGACCCACCCATACATTACAAGTCACAGCCAGGTAAATTTTAAATATATATGTATATGTATATATATATATATATATATATATATATATATATATACATATATATAATATATATATATATATATATATATATATATATATATATATATATATATATGTCACGTTAAGTGATGGTTTTGCGGGAACTGCTGGTTCCCCGCTCGTTCCCTTTTGTGGATTGCTGCCTCCTTACCTTCAAGTTTTTTTTGTTTTGATGTTCTCGTCGGTGAGCTGCCGTTTTTCTATCGTCAGTCGGGTCTGGTAGGGCAGCGAGGTAGCGGCAGTGGCAGCAGCAGCAGGCAGTTTTTGGAGTCGACGTTGGTCGAGTTTTTGAGCAGCAAATTGGAGCACGGCTACGAAGTGGAGCACGACGTAGAGGTGGAGTGTGACCATGAGTAGTCGTGTGACCACGAGCTGCTCATCTTTGATGACAGCGTGAGGCTGTCCTGACGTCTCCATCGGGGGTTTTCTGGTTTGTGGGTTTTTGTCCCTTTTGTGCAGCTGAGGGCTGTCTTGGTGCCCCGATGGAGGACGTATGTTTGGTATTTTTTTTCTGCCTGCTGTTGTTTATTTTTGCCTTTTTTTTGTTTAATGCTACTTTTTGTTTATTTAACTTGCTTTTGTTTAGTGCTGCCTTTTGGCTTATTTATTGTACTTATGGTTTTTATCTTTTTGCCAGACCTGACTCACTTATATAATTTGTAAATAAATTAATTTTAAGCTCATTTTATTGCTTTTGTTGTTTTCTCCTCCTTTGTTTGTTGCATCTGCCGTCAGTCATGACAGCCCCGTCCTGAGTATATTAAAGAACCTGCATAACGACCCACTCGGGTCGTTACAATGGCAGACCTGACTCACTTATATAATTTGTAAATAAATTAATTTTAAGCTCATTTTATTGCTTTTGTTGTTTTCTCCTCCTTTGTTTGTTGCATCTGCCGTCAGTCATGACAGCCCCGTCCTGAGTATATTAAAGAATCCTGCATAACATTTTTGCTGTTTAGCAATATATATATATATATATATATATATATATATATATATATATATATATATATATATATATATATATATATATATATATATATATATATATGTATATGTGTATTTATAAATAAATAAATATATAATATATAATATATATATGTGTATTTATATATATCTTATATATATTATATATATACAATATTTATAAATACACACACCACACACACAATTATATATACTCACACCCTGAAACCCAGTATGCACAAAACAGAATAAACAAACAGACAGTGAAGAAAAAGCTCCATACCAAAAGCACCATAAACAGGAAACACTATAACAAAAACAGCCACAAAGGAGCCGCTCAAAATCCAGACACAATTCCTTCTCCATAAAACTAAACCATTCCGCAATTCCCAAGAACTATTCCGCGACCTAACAAGAGAGGAGTTGAGTCCTACAGAAAAGAAGCGGAATCAGGAATCAGGAATCGGGAAGCCACATAATCTCTTCAACGTCGGAACCATCATCAGGGTTCTTGGAAAATTGGGAAGACGGATTTGATACCAGGTGGCGAAGTTTGCTAGACATTTATGAATTACTCCAGGTCCCAGGGAGAGAGAGAGAGAGAGAGAGTAGAGAGAGAGAGAGAGAAGAGAGAGAAGAGAGAAGAAGAAGAAAAGAAGAAGAAGAAGAAGAGAGAGAGAGAGAGAGAGAGAGAGAGAGAGAGAGAGAGAGAGAGAGAAATAGAAGAAGAAGAAGAAGAAGAAGGAAGAAGAAGAAGAGGAGAGAGAGAGAGAGAGAGAGAGAGAGAGAGAGAAGAGAGAAGAAGAAGAAGAAGAAGAAGAAGAAGAAGAAGAAGGAGAGAGAGAGAGAGAGCTCTTCAGAGAGAGAGAGAGAGAGCCAAGTACGAAGATCTTTCGCTCATCGGTGCTTCCGGGACGCCAGGAAAAGAATCCTGCTGCTAATGATTTTATATTTCACGGGATGAGGCTGAGAGCTTCCTAAAATAGGCCGTTCAGGAAAAAAGATCAGTGATGGGAGGCAAATATCTTTGAATTCCAGTTCTCTGGATTTTATGGAAAGCTGATATGCACAGAATGTTTTTTACCGCCATTTTAATGGGAGGATTAAATCAAAGGGGAAATTCTAGTTTTTTCCAGTCAAAATAATACAGGGTATGATGGATGTATATATGTTTATTAGCCAACACAAGAAGAATATCTCAGCAAGTATAGTTTCTGAAGTGTTGTGACTATTTGTCTAAGGTGCTGATACAAATGTATCTTCTTTTCCCAAACTTTCATAAGAAAAAACTCGAATAAAATCTAGAATGATCTATTTTATTTCTAATGTATTCTTCTCATCTCTAAAATCATATCAAACTTGAGCATCACTCCTTAAATTTGGTGCCTTAAATATATCCTTAATTATCCTTTTTATATAATGCATGATCCTGGTATGAAATCAAATCTATTTTACGTGGCAAAACAAGTTCACACTGATGGGACTTTTGTGGCCATAGACCCAGTTTCTCACGATTTCTATACTGTAATTTTGGGGGTCCTGCTTCGGTACCTCTCTTTGCGTTCTCAGTGATCATGAATATGAATTATGTCAGTTCTTACGGTGTCTTTTATATAAAATAAGTCTTTTAAAATTTTCATAAATGGTGATCTTTATGCCACTGGATGTCAGTTAGCATCAGGGGGTCTCTACCTTGCTGACAAGATTATTTGAAATGGGAGGAGGCTACTCTTTTCTTTTGTTAGTTGTGGAAAGGACCTTTATTGCTAGTTATGAATGTATCTATTGCTTCTTGGGTTCCTCTATTGTTATTCTTTTGTTTATTCTTATGTTTATCTCTAGTCACACAGAGGCATACAAGATTGGTCAAAGTAAATATTAAGCCCTTTCTAAAGGAAAATCACAGAATGACGACAAAACATAAAATAAAAAAATAAAAAACAAAACTCCATAAAAAATCCTTCTAATTATAAAAAATCTTATAATTCACCTAAATAGAACAAAGAGAGAGAGAGAGAGAGAGAGAGAGAGAGAGAAGTCCCTCAGTTCCTTCTAATTGTAAAAATCTTTTCATACACCTAGCTGTTTCGTTGAAGTGTTGTTTAAAAGGAAACGTTTGTTCTTTTCGAATAAAAGGAGAAAGAACAATATGAAGAACAAACGTAAAACCTGAAAACATCAGAAATGTTAAAGTTCAACGAAAGTAGAATGGAGAGATTTTTCTTCATGACAATTTGCAATGTGACGTCATTTTCGGAAACTGCCGAATAAATACTTCAATTCTTCTTCTCTCTTCCTGCGTTAAGCTCTTTCTTTGATTTCGAATCTAGAAAGGGGGCTTTTACAAAAGCTGGCAGGGGAAAACAAGTAGCATTTCGTTGAAGAATAAACAAAAACGCGTTTTATTTTGAATGCAGAACTCGAGTGAAATATCCTCCCTGGAGACACCTGTTGGCCGAGCCTTCTGGTGGGAAATATTCAAGGCAGATTTATCACTACGCAAGGATAGTTGATATATGAATTTATTTTCTCTAACAAAAGAATTTTAAAAAAGGCTTTCGAAATGTCTGCTGTTACCCAGTTTATTTGCTTTTCCTAAAATATACTGTTTTTAGAATATATGGATTTATTTTTCCTTACAAAAGAATTCTTACAAAAGGCATTTGAAAAGTACTGTATATTGTTACAAAGTTCATTTTTTTTCCTAAAAATATACTGTTATTAAGGACCAATAAGGATCAATAAATGTGGAAGAGATACAATCTTTACCTTTTGGTGTTTTATCCACACACGAGTTTCTACACACTGCAGTTTTACATATCTGTCTAAAATGATTTAACTTGCACTAAATCTACCCATGAAATTAAGACTATACAAGTTAAAAATAAAAGAAAATTATTAATTATTGCATAAACGACCTGTGTTCCAGGCATGGATTTCTACATACAGCAGAAACGCATATTTGTCTAAAATGATTTCACCTGAACTATATATACACATAGCCTACATAAGCTAAAATGAAAGACAGTTCTCTAATTACACCATAAACGACCTGTGCTTCTCCCTGATGCCTCCAGAAGAACTAAATATTCAGCTGTAATTCACAGTAACAGTCCATTAACCTTTCCTTGAAGGAACGCATCATCAAATAATTTCGAGGAAGGAAGTGATGCTTCCACAATCCCAGAGCAACGGCCTCTGCTCCGAAGGCAGGAGGCAAAAACCTTCCTCGAAGCTCATTTCGAGGAAGATTGGAGAAGTATGAAACGTTTTAGCCTGAGGGAGAGACTGAAACTGAGTCTGCAGAGACAAAAAACGTTTTGCGTTATGAAAGTTGCCGTATCACACAAACGTTCATATCATCTTTGTTGATTTTTGGAGTCCCTTCTCTCAGACGGTTAGCTGGTTGGTTACAAGTGAGTATACCTTAGTTTAACCAGACCACTGAGCTGATTAACAGCTTTCCTAGAGAGGGCTGGCCCGAAGGATTAGATTTATTTTACGTGGCTAAGAACCAACTGGTTACCTAGCAATGGGACCTACAGCTTATTGTGGAATCCGAACCACATTATACCGAGAAAGGAATTTCTATCACCAGAAATAAATTACTCTAATTCTTCATTGGCCGGCCGGAGAGTCGAACCCGGGCCCAGCAGAGTGCTAGCCGAGTAAGATATCGACCCGTCCAACAAATTAACTACAGAATATATAAAGTGAATAAAAATTTGTTAAAAACTGTGAAATGTGAAAAATTAAGAAAAAATACTGTGACTGAAAATCCACAAGTATCTTAATGGTTAAAAGCTGTATTTGGCCTTATTGTGTTACAAAATAAAGTTATGACACAAATTGTGGTTTTTCTTTGATTCTGAACAGAACTCGCCTTGGGCTCATTCTTAATAAAACCCATTGCTGAGGTTGACAAACCCAGAGAGGACTCATTTATAGCCATAAAATTGATAAATACCTTATATGGGCTCATTCTTTAATATAACCCTTTGTTGTGGTTTATAAATTCACAGAGGATTCAGTTATAGCTACAAAAATATATAAATTTCTGTATGGGATGACTCATTCTTAATATAACCCACTGTTATGGTTAATAAATTCAGAGAGGACTCGGTTATAACTACGAAATATATAGATACTGTATAATATATGTTCATTCTTTAATATAACCCATTGTTGCAGTTTCTAAATTCAGAGAGGGCCAGTTATAACTACAGAATGTACATATAGTGTATTAAAATATGCATAGGCTGTAAAATGAGAAAAAAGGATGAGGGAAATGAAAAAAATGAAAACAAAATTCTGGAAAAAAGAAAATGAACAGTTGTCCAGTACAGAAGAGGCAAAGAATCCAAATTGCAACCGAGAGCAAACGGCAACAAATCCCTCTGAAGAGACGAAAATATAACTAAATCCTTTTATGTGCCTTCACAAAACATGTCCCGCCAAAACAAAAACAACTTTCACAAAAAAACAAATGAAAAAGAACACACAATGAAAGGGAAAGCGCAGTTGGATCACACACACATATACAGTAAATATAAAATATGTTCAGGTATATATATACATTATAAAGTCAAGTTCTTGCAAATTTAAATAATTTCAGAATTACAGAAAACTTCAGTTATTATGCTTTCATATTATAACAAGTAGGAGTATGAAAACTTTTAATATCTGCGTAATAAGCTGAAAACAAGTGTTTATACTTCTGTATATATATATATATATATATATATATATATATATATATATATATATATATATATATATATATATACTATATATATATATATATATATACATAGATTATATCTTACAAAGTATTTGCTTGAATTATTCATCGACTCTTCAAAATATGTTGGAGACATAATCTGACTAAAATTGTTAAGATATCTAACTACCTTAATCAAGTTAAAGAACAGAGTAGCATGTATATATATATATATATATATATATATACAGAAGAGAGAGAGAGAAGAAGAGAGAGAGAGAGAGAGAGAGAGAGAGAGAGAGAGAGAGAGAGATGTATATATAAATTATATATATATATTATATATATATATATATATATATATATATATATATATATATATATATATATATATATATATATATATATATATATATATTGTATATGTAGTGTGTCTGTGTATGTGGAACAAAGAAAGACAGAGACTGATAAGTCCTCTTTGTTTTCTGAAAACCCCCGTGTTTATTGGCCTTTAAAGAAATTTTGATAGTTAAATGCATCATCAAGAAGTCTGAAAGTGTTTCATAATGCTGCATAACTTTTCTCATTAACACGAAAAACTTCTCAGATAGAAACTCATACCGGAAGATTTCTATGAAGGTCAGGTTATTTCACTACTACTATTACTACTCATACTTCTATTAGTATTATTATTATTATTATTAATACGATATATGCCGAAACCTTCCTAAAAAGAATTAAGAAAATATTAGGACCTAGTCCCTTTTCTTGTAAAAATCGCCGTATGTCGAACACGAAAATAAAAGAAAGAAAAATCTTACATCTGAACCAAAAACTGTTTCCTATTAAGTAAAAAAATAAAAAAAAAGATCCAGTAATCATCAACAATATAATATTCAAAGCAATCTATTAACATATGACGCCATTTACCTCCACTCTCACCGAAAAAAAGCAACTGAGCAAGCTTCTGACCGACAGATTCGTTTGCCAAAAGTTAATAAATATATATATATATATATATATATATATATATATATATATATATATATATATATATATATATATATATATATATATATATATAAGAAACAGAAATCAATAAGAACCCAGTTCAGTAAAATCAGTACAGACACAGTCAGCAGAAAACGAGACAGGACATAAACAGACACACAAACTGATTAAGAAGAAAAGACCTTCATCAAATATTCTTCGAGATAGCACTCGTAACCCTTCTATATTCTATCGGCATCAGCAGCATTCCTTAGTGACAGCCGGTCCTGAGGCAAATAATGTACTCCATTCTTTTAAGTCGAAATAATATCATGGAAAACCTTTCGCAAAGGGCATTATAAATTTCGCTGGATAAAAGCAAAATAAAAAAATATATTAGAAGTTTTACGGATAATTTCACCAAGTGTCTCATTAATCAAAACAGTTCTGTAAAAATTATAACCATAATTTATCGTGCAAATATCACAGCCATAATTTAATAAATATACCAGGATTTAAAGAGTTTTTCTAAGCAGTCGCCCCAATAAAGGCATTGCACAAAAGGTATATGTAGTTTTACTTTCTTCCTTGGAATGCCGATGAAATTTATTAACAGCAAGGCATCCATTACAAAGACTTTTACGTCAGTGCTCTTACCTGACAAAACCCTTTTGATCCTCAGTCTTATCAAATCGCTTGCACGTTCATCGAATTTTATTCTGATTTATGTCATCATTTCATATTAAAGAGCCGCTGAGCCACTTCATCGTTTTCTGAAACAATTTTCGTATGACTAAATTCTCGGCCTAAGCAAGTATACTCATCAGAAAGTGCTTGTAGTAGAGTGATCCTCTAAAACATTCTTGAAGGATTCACCGTTTTATATTAAATTCATCCTTATTCACTCTTGCCAAACGCAAGTAAAAGTAATAAAACTATGATTGAAGCATTTATCAAATAATAAGAATATTCTGAGTAATTATCTGTTCGCAAAACCCTTTTATGTTAAAAAAATATAAACGTCTGTTCAAATCGTGTTTGATTCATCTCATTTTTGTAAGCTTACTTACGTTTTATAAACAACAATAGTAAAAACCTTCTCTTCTTTTGTGGTATCCATCGAGTCTGCGTAGAAAGAAAAACTAAACAAAGAAGGGGGTAAATACTGACATTTTTCCCCTCAAAAGAGAGAGAATGTGCTTCCCAGCACAGAAGTTTCACAGTTCTTCATTTTTCCTGGAAGAATTTCAGGAGAGAAGACTTGGGAGGAGGTCAAAGGTTTGCACTGGTATTTGCCCTGCTTCTTTTCCTCTGAGATCTCCAGACTTTTAGAATGGAGTTCATTCAGCCCAATTGTAGTGGTGTTAACTCTCTGTGGCAATGGTGGGATGGAAAGTGTTAGGAAAACAGTGTGTGTGTGTGTGTGTGTGTGTGTGTGTGTGTGTGTGTGTGTGTGTGTGTGTGTGTGTGTATATATATATATATATATATATATATATATATATATATATATATATATATATATATATATATATATATATATATGTGTGTGTGTGTGTGTGTGTGTGTGTGTGTGTGTGTGTGTGTGTGTGAGCATTCTATGATTGCACAGGCGTGTTTGCAGTATCATAAGCAAATTGTCGCTCTCTCTTCTTAACTATATAGTACAAAAATATAGGCAATCTAAAAAATTATTTTTCTTCCTGATCCGTAAGAAATCAAGATGTGAAGTGTTGTCATTCTTAAAAATATATAAAAAAAAAAAAGAGGAGCCTACATTTATCTATTATAAAGTGATTCAGCAATTACTTAACTCTTTCGTAATTGCATATTTGACTAGACTTGTAATGGCATTGAAATAATGGCAAAAAAATCTAAGGTAACTGTTGCATAAGATGAACAAACGGCATAGCATTAAGGAAGGATTTTTCGCATTCCCAGCCCCTACTCCAAAAAAAAAAAAAAAAAAAAAATCGGAAAGCAGGAAAGGCGCACAGAAAGAGCAGTCTCCCTTAGTCCCGGTAGTAAACTAAAAGGATCATCGCAGCGGGAAAAAGAGGCGAAAAGCAATTTTTGTTTTTCGCCATAATGTGAGCCGGAAATAAAAGAGTAAAGGGCGTCAAATGATCATGTCTGGCAAAAAAAAAAAAAAAAAAAGTCTTTCCGTGCTCTCTCTCTCTCTCTCTCTCTCTCTCTCTCTCTCTCTCTCTCTCTCTCTCTCCCTATTGTACAGGTCCCCACAACGGGCACGAAAAAAGAAATAAAAAATAAAAACGAGAATAAAATAACGGAACGGGCGAGAAAAGACAAAATCCTCTTTGAGCTGCTCTAATGTTCTGTTAAGTGATTCGCATTTAATGAAAAATGTTATTTGAGTCTCCTTTTAACTCTGCTTTATATTTGATAGGATCTAGGTCCTATCCTATGATAACAATTAGGCACTATTAGTTTGAGCTGAAAAGAGCAGCTGAAAAAGAAATTCCATACGCTCCAGAATCGGTTTGTACAGCTAAGTCTTTTTCTTGCAGCTAATATTCGTTCCTCCTTTTTGCTGACGCAAGAATGCGATACTCTGTCTGACTTGAAGTGACTGCTGTAAAAGCAATTATGGCTGATTAATTGCATATTTTGTCCTTGGATACTTTAGAATCAGATATATAACAAAAGAAAGGAATGATTAAAAGGTGTGTGACATTTCAAGAAATGCCAGGTCTATTGTAAGTAGCAAGACCAGCATACAGGAGAAAGGGTTGATAAGTGAACATAATAAAAAAAAAAAAAACCAAGGAGCCGTAGCAGTATTCATATTTGAAGGAAAGAGTCAGTGTTGCAGTAAAGGTCTGTGGGTTTTGGAACAAGAAATTCAGAGAATAAACCAAACGCTTTTGCCTGAAACGCAGTTACAGGGTCTAAGAAATATTTTTTGTAGAGGCGTATAAAGCTAAAATAAACGATTAAAAGTGGACATGCTGACGATAAACTGAAACGCTCAGAGCGAAGGCAGGCAAGAACTTTCGAACAACATTTGTCAGTTTTTAATTACGCCCGTCACATTTCTCGACAGTGACACAATTCTTCTTCTTCTTTTAACGTGCTTTTCCCATTTTTGTATGCGGTAAGCACGATGCCTTCTTTTGAAGGACTTTTGATTTGGCTTTGGGGTAGACCGTAGTCTCGATCGGCTGCCCTGCCTGACATCGCTTAGACCCCGGTAGCGTATGTTACATGTATCATACCAGACCCAACGCCCTTTCTCCCAGCAGCAAGAAGTTGTTGCGCCGGTAGGTCGAGAGTTCGAGACGTGTGGATGTTTGTTATGTTTTTAGGAAGATGTTGTAGTGGCTTTTGTTTTGTGTGTATTTAGTGACCCACCGTCATATCGTATCCTGAGTTTAGATCGATCCACCTATGCCAGTCGACATTCATAATCTACAAAAAAAAAAAAATCATTACAAAGGGTTTCATTTCTTTTACCTGGAATTTATTAGCATATTCTATTCTCACGTTAGTTTTGCTCATCAACCAATTTCTTTTCTGAATTTCCATCTCGTAAGACGAACCATCATAAAGCCTGAAAACGTCCAGACTTTATGTCGCACCTTGTCTTTGAATATTTATTCATACGTTTGTGTAATTCTACAATATTATGTAAAATAATATTTCCCTTACTTTTAGACATCTTGAAGTAATAATAATAATAATAATAATAATAATAATAATAATAATAATAATAATAATAATAATAATAATATATTTAAGTGCCTCAATTTGTAGTAGAAAATATTTTTATCTATTATAGATGGGAGTTCCCAATAGATTTCTGAAAAAAATCAAGGAATGAGCTGAAAATAGTTAACACAGATGAATAATCAAAGGGGCTAATTTATGTAGTATATCTATGGCATCATGACCTCATAAACCTGTAACGTTAGTCAGTAGGTGTAATGCATTGTAGATCATGATTATAGTTTTTTTAAAGGGATTTATTTTGACATAGGAATCTAAAAAAAACATCCATAGACTTTTTAGGGACAAATGAAAATTGATTATGATTGAATAGCAAGCAGGCCATTAGCTTAATTGGTCCGGGCACCAAGGCTGTTGCAATGCAACAGTGTCTCTTAATAGCAGTGATTGGATAATTCTTGCTGCTTTCATTCTCACAATAACTGAATTTACACCTTTCAGACATTCAACCCAATTAGTAATGACTTTACCAATGGCTGAGGATGGAGCCGTGACCTCAAAGAAAATAAAATATGAAGATTAATAATAAATTTGTAGCTATCTGTAAGTCTCAGGAATTCTGAAAATTGTCAGTGGAAACCAAATTGAATTACAAGGCTTTTAAACGAAGGAAAAAGAGACGTTGTGGCAAGATGCACGACAGAGTGAAAACTTTTTTATATATGAACCACAACTGCGAATATTTTTAATATATAAAGGCTCTTCGAATGGAGCCTGTTAAGAGCTCGGAAGTCAGAATGTCACTAAGGACGTAACAAATGAATCTGAAAAGTCAGTGGTAGGCTGATTGTCGATGTGCACACAAATAAATTTGGGGGTATTTTGGATAAATCATCCTTAATGGCGCTCAGGTTTAATGACCAGAAGCACTTTGCAAAGCGACTTTGGTAACAAATAAACTGAGTTTATTATTAAAATTTGCCAGATATTAAATTTCTCGCATTAAAGTTACAGAATAGAAGTCTGAAAGAAGATAGGCAATGCTGAACAAAGAAAGAACAAGATTGTGCACTACACACTAATGGGCTGAATGACTAATGTAAAGGACGTTAAATCTTAAAAAAAAAGTCATACCCTTGACTCTTAAGATGAGAGTAAGAAATTTGGAAAGATATCTAAAACCTCAAGGTATCGTGAAAAAAGAATTTTCTCTCTCAGCAAAACGGAAGTTATGATTCAAATCTCTTCTCAACTCGTGTTGATTTCTCATCTGAGGGCATTCATTGAATCTCATCAAGAGAAATTATTCTTTGGTCAGAATCACAAAGGAAATGAGAAATATTGCAGAGAGGTTGCTAGTTGAGCTGTCGTCATTAGATTGGAAGTGGGTATTTCCTTCAAGATACATGCAATACACACACACACACACACACACACACACACACACACACCTTACACACATACACACACATATATATATATATATATATATATATATATATATATATACTATATATATATATATATATATATATATATATAATAATATATACACACAAGGTTCATAAAGCAAACTTTCGAAAAGGAAATACAAAGTATTATACTTTACGAACACACACACGCATGCACTCATATACATATGCATACAAATACGCGCACACATCACAGAGAACCTCAGTAATAGGGAAGGTTCAAGAGAGGAGATTCTATGTTTCCAAGCTTTCAAGAGCTTGCTGCTTCCATCTTCATTGAACCAAATAATGAAAAAGCACTCACATATCAGGCGGCTCTATATGCTGTACCAAGTACAAGATCATCAGCAGCTTACTTCTCCTAATCCTGGCCTTTGCCCTGGGTATTAAGTCTCGTCCAGAGGGCATCGCCTTCACGTGACCTTTGCAGCTGCACACGGAAAGGTCACATGGAGGCCATGCCCTCTGGGCGAGACCTAATAACCAGTCAGAGGCCAGGATTAGACAGCTTACTGACGTTCTGTGTTTACATATACGTCTGAAATTTATATACTTTTTATTATTTGGTTCATTGAAGGAGGCAGACAGACCTCCTGAAAGCTTGAAATAAAGATTATTTGTTCCTAAACCTTCCTTATTATTAAGTCCTTTGTAGAAGTAATATTTATACATAGTGAATCTGTGTTGTTTATGGTAATATCTATATAGATATATATATATATATATATATATATATATATATATATATATATATATATATATATATATATATATATATATATATATATATATATAAATATATATATATATATATATATATATATATATATATATATATATATATATATATACTCTCACGAACATATACTATGTATATATATAATATATATATCTGTGTATGCGATGTGTGTCTAGGTGTGCTTCTCAACACCTAAAAATTTTTCCTTCACACTGCAATACAGTTGTCAATATTTACATGTTATTGAGGTACTTCGATTATGTGAAAATGATAGGTGAATTGTTGAAGATATTTCTCTAAGAAGCAAATAAGTATATTATCCCATAACGTATTTTTATGTTTTAATAGCTAAATATACTGAATTTATTAGAATGAAATAAAACATAGTGTTTTCCATGTTTTGACACGTAACCTATGCTGCATTTGAGATTTTATTCTATCTTACACCTCATTGTACATACTTTATCACAGCTTTCTGTGGTTCAGATATATCTTTATAGAGAGATAAGTCAATATAAAGCCTCTTACAGATCTTTTTAATTTTACTTTATTTTCGTCGCTACTTTTAAGATAAGAAAAAACGCCATTCTATGCAGTTCTTGTTCAAATTACAATACTGAACTTTTCTTATGCAGTATCCATTAATTAAGTATCTCAAACTATAAAGGAAGTTTTGACTGGAAGTACACTTTTCTCTTTAAAGTTGTTTATTTTCTTTTCCCAATTTTAAAAAAACCCAGTATCAAAATACGCTACATTTCTGCACACATAATTAGCACTTCTGAGAACAGAATAAATGCTGACGCAGGAGGAATCTCTGTTTTCGTCCTTCCCAAGTGGACATTTTAACCAGACCTTTTCAGATCCGAGACTTTGCAGAAAGAGTGGCAAATTGGTCCTAAGTTCAGTTCAAGAAAAACTCTTTTTTAAAGGTTTCACCTCAAAAACGAAAAGAGAGGCAGGAAGGTGGACCAGGTGACATAGCTCTTCGGTTTCTGATAAAATGTTGGATAGATATCTATCTCTTTTTACTTTAAGCCTCTGTTGAGTAATTACTAAATTATATTCTTTATACCAAATCGGAACTCTGCGAGATAAAAAAAAAAAAATACAAAGGGGCTCATAAAACAGATTTTCTCAGCACCCATCATTATAAAACCCCTTATTTCCTAACAACAATCTACCTTTCAGTTATTCAGTAACTAAATAAAGATATCAATTATTCTATGATATTATTAGGATGTTATTCCAATTAGAACCTTAAAAGTTCAAGCCCAGCTTATTACATTCACTACAATTATATATATAAATATATAAAGATAAAATGAATGAATCTTGAAAAAAATACATTAAATGATATAATTTATATATTTTAATACTATATTGAACATCGGAGATTGATTGCTTATCAATATCTAGCATATTAAAACTTACTTTAGTATACTAGCCATTAAGAATATGCTGATAATTATTCTTTCTCAAAACTAAACGTCTAATAGCAATAATGTGATTCATAATAAAATGAAATAAAAAATATTTATCCTCTCACTGAACCCGTGAACTCTTTGTGGTTCTTTTAATCATTTCTTGTTGTATTGGATTTGAAAAAATGTCCAAATAAACGCCACAAGGATCTCACTTTCGCATTAAGTCGAAAAAGAGCAGTTCGCTCGGGCAAGAAAGTTTTCTTCTCTTTTCATCCTTACTATATTCTTGTAACAGTTCTAGAAAATAAAAGCTAGCATGTAATGATTTAATAAGTAAAATTAATGAAATTGTTATAAAAACTTTCACACTTTAATCTCTGAATTATAAACGAGTTCCCTTGGCGAATACTTACTTCGCCATCTGTCGCTTAATTAATGTTGCCTAATCCCCTTGAACACACTGCACCCTCCCCCTTCCCTTACTTTCGCGAACATCCATGAATCGTGTATAATATGGCACCTCTTTTCAACGCCTCATTTATGCCATCAGCACTATGGCTGTTGTCTCTTATTTTCCCTCATTAACACCTAGATTAATCACTCTCTTGTCTTTCTGTCCGCCCTCAGATCTTAAAAACTACCGAGGCTAGAGGGCTGCAAATTAGTATGTTGGTCATCCACCCTCCAATCATCAAATATACCAAACTGCAGCCCTCTAGCCTCAGTAGTTTTTATTTTATTTAAGGTTAAAGTTAGCCTTAATCGTGCTTCTGGCAATGATATAGGACAGGCCACCACTGGGCCGTGGTTAAAGTTTCATGGGCCGCGGCTCATACAGCGTTATACCGAGACCACCGAAAGATAGATCTATTTTCAGTGGCCTTGATTATGCGCTGTGCAGAAAACTCGATTGCGCCGAAGAATTTCGGCGCATTTTTTTCTTGTTTATGAATTACACCTATGTCTTGCATTTTTCACTATCATTTCTCACAGTTCATCTGCTTCATCAATCTGTATTATTTTTCAAAACCTTGAAAAGGCCTTTCATGAATATACAGCTGTGAGGAGTTTAAAACATCATTTTCCTACTCGATGAAAGAGCTGAAGCGAAAAGTTCCTGAACACAAGAAGCCTCTTGACGCCATAACAATCCTCCACCTTTTTTTAAATAACGCCTTCTCCGTTTGAGATAAAAGTAAAATATTCAGAAAATACTCTCCAAAATTCAGAGAGCAAAATATATAATTATATTTTGTACACTTTGAATCTTAGACTGACATTAGACATGTTGCTTGTTTTATTTCTATGATATTATCGCTTGTTGTTGATGATCATCTTTTCGTGGATGACATTTCATTGCAAGTAACAAGTTATACCCATACATTAATCACGTACAAGACATAAACAGGAGATGTAAACATAAGGTCTATCTATAATAATGGAAAATAAAAACACGAATTATTAAACCACTGAAATTCTGAAGGATTCAACAAGGTAGCAAAATGAAATAAATTTGAATATGAAACTACACGCAGTGATGGTGAACCACTAGACATACCGTATATTTCATGAAGGTAACAGTTTATAAAATAAATATCAAGTATCTATAGAAACAGTGCCAGTATAACCTCGGCGTTTCCTTCTCTTCTTATTTTTTTCTTTCTCTTCCTCTACCCCTAATCAATCTTTGTTTCAAGGGCGCAAAGCTATAGACACCAATGTTACACGATACAGAGAGAATGGTAGCGATAAAACAGAAAAAGAAAATATAGTGAAAATAGTTTAGCTAACATTATCAAGTTTTCTGCAGTGCATTGTACTGAGCAGCCGGCGATCACTTTCTGACCACAGAGCCGGAGCTCGCGTTGTGCAATTACCAGGAGTCGGTGATTTATTGTTGTCCAATTAGCTGGCTATTGTTAGCGGGCGTTATCGATACAATAGGAATTTCATTCGTCTGTGATGTAGCCTCTGCCCGCAAAGAATACGTAAAATATATCGTTAGTTTCGTTGACTGTTTCCTCCTTTTCATTACGAATTCAGATTTACATGGAATGGAAGTAAAGTGATCAGGGAAAATTTGGTCATTAAACATTTATTGCTGCCCTTGAAGTCGTATATTTGAGATGATTTTCATCTAATTTTATCAAATTTTCTGGTACCATTACACACCCCACACAAACATTCTGGAGGTGACCAAGACGAGAATTGTAAAAGCATCAATACCATTTACAAACAGAGAAGTGCACCTCTGCTGTAGCCTACTAAAGCTTAATGGAAAATATTTAAGGAAAAGATTAACTAATAATTATTAACTTGAAAACTATGCACGTAATCTGCTTTTCTTACCTTATTCTAAAGCCATTTTATTCAGTAAAATATGTTATTTCAATTGTGATTGCATGGTAATTATTCTATATTATTTTTAACGGACACAACTTAGATGACTTATGTTATTTCAGAATCTTATTCCATAATTACTTTTTATATAATACTAATTATGTGAAATGCAATAATATAATAAACATTCTATTGCTGCTTTCTTTTATTAACTGGCATACGTTCGAGTCCTTACATTATTCTTGGTGAGAGTTTCCACAAAAAAAAGGCAATAAGAAAGGAGATTTTTATATATTAAAATGAATTCTGAAGCTTCTTTCCAAGTGCGCTATCCAGACTTCGATTAGGTTTGCCTCAAGGAATGTGTTTTCCTGACAGCGGCTGGAGTAACCGTTCTTTTCCTCAGGCGAGGAAAAAATGAAGATATGGGTGAGGGTGGGGAGGGCGACTTCTTATTCGAAAATTTCAGATATGCTAAGTGAGTGATGCAACTCTTGAGTCGAAAACGGTTCCTCCCAGTTACTGCTTTTTTTTAATCCTGCTTCCATTCTACCAGAACGTTATGAGCATAGCAAACAAATTCATTACAATATATCCCTTGGCTGAAAAAAAAGAAACCCGCATCACTATATCATCATTATGCTATAACAGCACGGTGTTATATATATATATATATATATATATATATATATATATATATATATATATATATATATATATATATATATATATATATATATATATATATATATATGCGTGCGTGCAAATGTTCAGCAACTGTAGCCAAATATCTTTACATTATTCGACGATTGAAACCAAACTTATCCAGTTCCTTTGAATACTATTAGCTCCTTGCGACGCTGAAAAAATCGCTAGTTTTATTGTTTCACCTGTATTTAAATCAGGCCATCAGATCGCCCCTTCCATGACAATAGAAACGACAGAGGTCAAAAGCTTACTGGAATCCCTAAGAAGCTTTGGAGCCCAGAAGGATGAAAAAGATTATCATTGCCAATTACGGTTTGAAGGGGAAGGTTGGTTTCCTTCGTCAATGAACTCTTCGATGCACATTCCATGGCACAACACATTAAGGAGCCCAATGTGGAGGTTAAATATATTTTCCCAGCCCTTTATAAAAAAGTAGACCTTTGCAAGGCAACTGAAGTGTCATTGCAAAATATTTGGAGGAAGAAGACATCGTTCCTATTTGACATATTTCAAATTCAAATTCAAATTCATATTCAAAACGTTATTCATATGAATACAATCGTAAATATATCAAACAACCATTTTCAAACAGTGTGAAAAAATTGCCTTTGTGGACAATACAAAGTGAGAATTTCTTAAGTATTATTGTTAAAAGATGACCTTTTTCTTTCTTTTTAATTTGTGGAACTCAAAATAACTAAGTCATTGCCCCTGCAGTTTTGATTTACCTTCAATTTTAATTAGTACCAAACAGCAAAAGACAATTTAGATTCCCATACCAATATAACACAAAATAAAATAAAAAGTATAGCAATAAGGAACTTTTGGTTTAACTTGCCGAGAAGATGTATACTTGCTTCTCCAAACTGAATTAAGAAGAAGAAGAAGAAGAAGAAGAAGAAGAAGAAGAAGAAGAAGAAGAAGAAGAAGAAGGAGAAGAAGAAGAAGATGGCGAAATGTTACATCCAATCCCGAAAGAGGAAATAAACTAGTTTTATGAAACTGAAAACGAAAAGAGAATAATTCTGTCGAAACCCATGACAGCGCGAGAAAACGCACCTTAGCGAGGAAAAGTTCAATGTTCTTATCATGAATTTATTAATGGAATAAGCCAAACAGATATAACCAACGCGAAAAACAAAAAAAAAAAACAAAAAATAAAGGAGACAAAGACTGTGAACAGGATATTTGGAAACAGCCTGACTTATAGTAGAGTTTCTTGGGTGACTTCTGGAACTGAAGTCTCTGTCGATAGAAGGAGAATCATTCTAATAAACAGTAAAAAAGTTCGTGGACGTAGCTAATGGCAGCACGGATATCAGATGAATGAAATGGAATATAAGATTTAGGCCAAGGGCCAAGCACTGGGACCTATGAGGTCATTCAGCACTGAAAGGGAAATTGATAGTAAGAGGTCTGAAAGGTGTAACAGGAGAAAAACCTCGCAGTTGCACTATGAAACAATTGTTAAGAGAGGCTGGAAAGTAAGATGGAAGAAGAGAATATGAACGGAGTACCCACTAAAGGAGTGAAAAGAGTTGCACTAGGGACAGAAGGGACGCTTAGACCTTAAGTAATAGCCACAACAGACCACGTGAGGTGCTCTGATAGATGCTAACCACTTTAACTATACGGGGAGCACGGATATCGTCCCGTTGAACGAAGATTTTGTTATTAATATCACATATATGGAGTTGTGGGGTGGAATGAAATGATGAATGTTCAATATTCTTCTTTATAAACATATTAATGCAATACCTTCTAACTTATTCATTTCTAAAAAAAAAAAAAAAAAAAAAAAAACGAAATAGATAATACAGATACTCAGTATACTTACTTACAAAACAGTTTATAAACAGTTTTCAAATAATGAATGTGCGTCACAACTAGAATTCCGATCTCAGAAAGAGATTAACTTGGAGAATTTCCCTCATCAGCGCTTCCTGGTTTCATACTGGGCCATGCGAGGGAGAAATGCTATCCTCTTGGATCATGCGCTGCATGTCAAGAAAAGTGGCAAGGCACTTTTCCTGCTCACCATATCTAATCATTTATTCATTTCCACTTTGAAAAGTGAATTATATTCTAATTCTGTTGTCAATCGTATATATATATATATATATATATATATATATATATATATATATATTTTTATAAATATTTACGCTGTTCGCCCTCGAACATTTAGGGATAAATATCAGCCAACTGAGACAGGGAAATTGCTTTGTCCACGATAGGTAGCATTTAGTATTTAACCCCATAGGCTGGAAAGTTTGTAAACAAAAATATGTTAGGGCATTAGGGACCTAAGCCTCAGAGAGGGTTTGCTCAATGACCCCTAGTTATGGTGGCCCCTTAAGCTTTTTATTCTGCATTCCTTGATACGCTTTGTCAAAGTCAGATTGCACGGGGCGATAAAGTCCTCACTCTGGAAGAACAGGCGAGGTCCAGTCAGTGAAATCAGCGGTCACGGAACCAGAGGTGGCAGCTGCGTGCGTCTTGAGCGATATTCTTTTATTCTTTATTTACTTTCTCTCCTACGACCATGCTAATTAGTGAATTGGGAAGACTGCCCAGAATACGACTCTGGGGTCCTAGTTTGCGCGACTCATTCACAGTAAGTCCGATTCTTGTTGAAGCAGTCGATTGACTAGTTCTTTCTGTATTTCACATTTTTCTTTGTTTTTTCTTCGCCAGCCACCACTTAGAATATGTGTTCACAACGTAGATTAAGCTAATTATTTTATTGTTAACTTCAACCCCATTATTCAGTAAAATACCTAGGATTTAGGGTAAAGCAAATCAGGTTAAATCTCGATGCTTTAGTTTGCCCGCGTCGAATGTTTGGAAGAACACGTTAAGTTTAAAATCAAATTCATCTCAAATATTCTTTATTAGATTAATAACCCTTAACTGGCGACCTTTGGCTAATTAACGTCTGTCTTTGAGGTTAGCACTTGGCTTCAAGTGGCAGGATTCACGTGTAAATCTTAGTTTGCAGGCGTAAAATTGTAATTAGATAATACATGATCGTGGTTATCTTACGTAACATTGGCGACTCCTTGCGTAGAATCGTCGACACAGAAAGAATCTGGAAAAGGAAATTAAAATTACATTAATTCAAAAAAAAAAAAAAAAAAAAAAAAAGATAAAGTCAGATATCGAACTCCATTTCATTCTTTGGAAACAAGGAACGAATAATAATAAGCAGTAAAAGTTAGTTATAATAACAAGTGTAGCGAAAATTGTGTAGGAAAGGGTGCGTCGAGCAGAGAGTCATAATTTATGTAGTTAAGACAAAGGGCATTTACGTGTTGGACGTGGAAGAAGTCGTTCAAGTAGCATGTCTTAAGGCCGGAAAAGCGGGAGCCTGTTTCATATGCACAAAGTAATTTAGAAAATGTAATAAGCAATTCCGATCGTTATTGTTTGCATATAGCGGGAATCATTCAAAGAAACACGTGTCAGTGAAGTAGCGAGCAGAACGGGAAGTAAATAATTGTATCGCAAAATACATTTTTCAGTAAAGTAAATTGGTCGTTCCAAATCACGCCGATATTCCATTGTTTGCAGGGATGTTTCTGTGACGATAACAAGACAAAGTTGTTTTAGTAATTTGGTTTCCACACATCGTAACGTAAAACGCGCTATGCATGATTGGTATATTTAAAGTAAAATCTGGATACACCATTTGTTACATTATTTGAATTTGTGCTAAAAGAAAATACCACGCCCCTTGTGATTTGTTTTGAAATTATTCGAACTGTTTGTGAGAGAACCTTGGCCATTTGGGGTTTCCTTAGCAGGCCGAGGTTGTTTGAAATTTAGGCCTACTGGACAGCAGCATACCATCTCATGACCTTGTTATTGTGACATCGACTCTGCTCCCGCCACTCTTGGGGCATATATTTTTTTGCTTTTAATGTGAACCCACCTCCTAATATCTTAGCTAGAAAAACCAAAAAGATAATTTAGGCAGAGAAAGTTAGGCCTTAGTTAGGAGTAATAACAGAAGTTTCTATACGAATACCTACTATAAAATCATATAAAGAGAATTAAAATTTCACGATACGACTTTTGTGTGAAACAAAATTAAGATAATAAAGTAATCCCTAAGGAAATGAGGCAGCGCATCTATATCATTTATTAGATCCATGCCATTGTGCATATAAAATCTTTGTTTACATGTTCTCAAGCAGCAAGAAATTCAGCTGACTGAAAATCTCTCTCTCTCTCTCTCTCGTCATTCAAGTAAGCATTCCTAACCTTAGTGTACGTGGCCTCTTCAAAGAAGAAACTGGCCCGACACTAGAGCTAATTAAATCGAATACAATAATGAAATAAAAAGTACCTCTGTCCACAATAGATGAGGACAAGTTAAGAGTAATTCGATATAGTGATAAACTGTCGGTCCACGAGTGAGGCCTCTATCAGACCAGAAGCAAACAGTAGTTTTCACCTCTGAAAGAAAGGGCCAGCCGTTGCGGGTACTGGGGCCAGCCACTCTGAGGATCTTTAAGAAAAAAAAAAAAAAAAAAAAAAAACCCAAATTGCACTTTATTCCACCAGTGCCAATAATTTTGCCGCCTCATCATGAATAACCTCTCTCTCTCTCTCTCTCTCTCTTGCCTTCCTTTCTCTCTCATTCGATTGTTGCACTCTGCAGAGGTGTAGGGTGCCTTTCCTCCCCATATAAGCCTAGTTGGACTCCAGTAGAGGTCCCTAGGAACATTATTTCCTGAATTTGCCACTAAAAAAGAAAGCGAGGAACACAGAGAAGGTGTAACTACAGAACTAACCTGCACAGTGCCTAGGGATACTGAGTGCCACCAGTGTAAACCTGTACGGCACACCCAAACTACAGTGCCACCTTTGAAAGATTGCCACGTCATTATTGAAGAGACGCTTCCTCGCTGCCCCGTCGCCCAGTCGAGCCCGGTTAGGCGCCCTTCCCCACAGAGACCATGGCAGCGGAGCATTATAAAACTTTCACCAAGGCGCAGGAATGGCGGCGGGTCTCTGCGACTCGGAACTTTGCCTGGGTTAAGGAATAAGTGGAGCCGACTTGTAAGCGGGAGAAAGGAAGAAAGACTCGAGCAGAGGAAGTATGAAGCCGGAGCAGAGGAAGTATGAAGAAGAGCGAAGGTGTATGAAGCGAGCAAGGCAATGTAGAGAGGAAAGAAGAGAAGAAGAAGGAGACAGCATAGTTCTTGCAAACTGAGTTGGCCCTAAAGGAGAAGGAGCTCGAGCTTGAGGCGAAAATGGAAGTCTGAGCTATGTGTTTTAGCCATCAAGCCTCAGTCCTACACCTGCTGCATCAAACGCTCAATTTCGAGCATCAATTCCCTAGTCCCCAAGTGGACTGAGGACAGGCCAAGCATGGCTGGAGGAGATCGAGGCTCTTTTAGATAACTACAGCACCACAGAGACGGAAGAGCCTTAATACTAGCCAAGCATGGAGGGAAAAGCCAAGGCAGCACTTCAGCTCACTGGAGAAAGAGCCAGAGAGGCAGCATGTGAAGTTCATGGAGTCATTACCAAGGCCTGCAAATAACCCCAGAAAAATGGAGACAACGGTTCCGAGTCTTGCCAAAGAAGTCAGCTGGTCTTGGACAGAATGGGCATGTCACAGAGCCCAGTCCGATGCGCGCTGGTTCGACTCCCTTGGCCTGCCTGCGGCGTTTGAGGTCTTTTCAATGGACCATGCTGAAGACCTTTTTAATGTGCCCAGGGCTTGCTGTATATCTTAACGATAAACAGCCCTCCACACTTATGGAAGCTTGTCGCATGGCTGATTCGTGGGAAACCTTCAATCAGTCGCATAGCACCTCTCAGAAGCGAATCATCCCTCCGGCCTACCTCTCGAACTCCACTCGCCCGAAGAATGGACTGCCTAGCAAGACCCTGTGCAACTATTGCAAGAAGGGGGCCACGCTGAAGCTGAGTGCCGATACAAACTCGGCACTAATAAGCAGCCTAACCCTACCAGCCAGAACTCCGCTCCCGATTCATCCGCTCAGCCCTCTCCTCCAACAGTTACTGCAGGCCACCGAGCCCATCCAAAAGGCCCGCAAATCCTGTGGGGCTGCTAGCCACTACAATGCTGGATCTCCGGCCTGTCCACATCATGTCCCCACCACCAAATTTGTCAACCTAATCAGCACTTCATTTTCTGCTGCTGGTCCGCACCGGATCCTTTACCCCGAGAGACTGAAACCCGGTTCATCTCGGTGGCCCCTCTTCAGAGCACTAGCCTGCCCGTGACCCTTCCGGTCACAGTAGACACTGCGGCAGATATTAGCCTGATCGCCAGGGCCCAAGTGCCAGTCGGTGCTGTGGTTGACGAAGAAACGCGGTGGGAAATGAAGTGGATAGAGGGCCACACCATCACCGTTCCTACGGTCCAACTCCAGGTTATGACACCTTGGGGCACGCTACCCCACCGCCTTGGCGTGGTAGGTGGAATTCGGCCCGGAGTGGTCTTCTTGTTGGGTCGGGATCTTCTCTCGCGAAGCCCGTTACCAACGCCACTCCGCAGCCACGTTACCTCCTCCACGGAGGCCCCAGTTGTAACTCCCAACAATGACAAACCTCCACCTTCCGCCCACCAAAGTGGTCCGCGGAAGGGGCGCCACCCAACCTATTTCAGGCCTAGCCCTCTCCAATCGTGAAGGGCTGGCCCACCAAGAGGTCCTCCCCCTCCGCGAAGAGAGATTCAGGAGGAGCAGTACCGCTGCAGGACGTGCAAGCGGGCAGACCACTCCACAAATTGGGAGGGCTGCCCAAGCAAGCAACGCCCAGCGGACGCCCAAACAAAACTCTAGGAGAGGCTACGATCTCCTGCTGGGGCAGGAATCTCTGCCGCAGCCAAACCCAAGTCGTCCGAGAGGTATTGCACCTCCGACCCCTTGTCAGGCATGCCTGACCTCAACTGCTGCCAGTGCCACTTGCGAGCACTGAGCAGTGCCAGACTCCGTCCGTCCCGGACGTTGAGCTACCAATGGAAAATGCCCCTATGCTGGGTCTAAATCATGAAGCGAATCCTCCTCCGGGAGATTTAGGATTCCCCATGCAGTTGATCATTGCGACTGGAGAGCCTCCAGCACCCGAAACTACTACTTTGCAAGATTCTTCTTTGCAAAATTTGACTCAGGGGATGAACCCCTGGAGGATCGAAATGGTACCCCTTCCTTGGAAGACCAGGAACTGGCATCCTCGGACGCAGAAGTCGAGATCGCTCTCGCTCCGGTTGTCGCAGCAGCCGGAGTAGGGAGTCCTCCGCAGCTTTTGCAGTTGCCCCTGACTTCCAACCGCTAGCCCTCCTGGCCTTTCCCGGAGTCGGTGCTCTTATCACCTGATGGGCCAGCTACTGATAGGCCTTGGAGGAACCCAAGAAGAAGAAGAAGGGGCGGAAGAGAGCCCAGTAGTTGCCGAGCTATAAGCTCATCCTGGCACTAGTGCCCTCTCGGCACAGTGCCCTAACATCTAAGAGTGATCCTGGCCCCTTGCCCAGAGAAGGTAGCCAGTGTGATCTCTTCCTTTTATTTGTACCTAGCCTAGGCCACCTTAAAGTACAGTACATCAATTTAGTAACCTTGTTCTTTCCACTTACCACCGAGCCGCAGTAATCATGTAAGTAGCCTAACTAATTTCAGTAATCTCAACTATTGTGAAACGAGCCACGATGCTCGTGACACGCATGGCCTAAGACCTCAGTGAGGCACCCATTTATCATATGAGGCAACCTCATGAATTAACTAGTAAATTTTAATTGTATTAAAACATAAACCATGTTGTAATTTACTTAGAATATTAACTCTTATGTTGGTGCTACGGTCGGGTTAGGATAGGTTAGGCTAGGGAATATCATAGAATGTACCACTAGGCTAGGTCTAAAACACATCATGATTGTAGGAGGTAGCCTATAATAACCGTGAGCACCTTCCAGTACTATTAGAATTAGGTAAAGTAGTGAATATAGCTCATATCCTATCTAGGGTTAGGTAGTTCTGTAGCTAGGTAGGCTAACCAGGACTAATCTGCTCAGGGAAGGAGAGTAACCTACGAGAGGCGAACAGCTTGCTTAGTATAGACCTTCACGCCCGAAAAGGGAGTGAAGGCCCTCTTAAGGGGGGGAGCTTTTACAAATATTACTGCTGTTCGCCCTCGTAACTTTTGATTGTAAAAATATCAGCCTGACTGAGACCGGGAAAAGACGTTGTCTATATAGGAGCGTCTTCAGTTCAAACCTTAACGTCCGTTGGAGAACGGGATAGGTAAGTTAGGCCTTCCACCCTATAGGAAAATTTCCCTATCAGCCTTAAGAATAGGTGGTCCTAAGGTCCTTTTTCCTTTCTACCTGTCTCTTGGCGAATGTTTTGAAAACAAGAACGTGGACACCTGGTGTGACTGTTCTGACCTAGGCCGGTCAGGGAACTTCAGAGAGACTGGAGCATTTGGAGAGACCACATGTCCGGCGGGGCCTCTTCTCCCTTTCTTTGTCTATTATTCTATAAGTGAAGTGAAGAAGCAATTGCGAAGACCCCTCTCGGCGGTGTTGGTGCGCACAACGTTCGTCCTAAGGTAAAGTCGCTTTTTGTTCAAAACTTCGCCCATTCTTTTATCTTTTTTCTGTATTTCGCATTTCTTTTGTTTCCTCCTTCATCCCCCACTTACTGTATATGTGTTTACGAAGTCTAGATTAAGCCTAATTATTATATTGTTAGCTTCAACCCCGTTATTCCAGTAAAATACCTAGGATTTAGGGTAAGCAAAATCAGGTTAAATCTCGATGCTTTTGTATGCCTCGCGTCCGAATGTTTGGAAGAACCGTTGCGTTTAAAATCAAATTCATCTCAAATATTCTTGTTAAGGTTAATTACCCTTAACTGGCGACCTTTGGCTAATTAACGACTGTCTTTGAGGTTAACTTTTGGCTTCAAGTGGCAGGTTACGTGTAATCTTGGTTTGCAGGGCCGTAAAAATTGCGTAAATTGAATAATACATGATCAACCAAGACCCTCACACGTAACAATATATATACACAGTATATATATATTTATATATTTATACATTAATCAAGGTGGCAAATTTCAAAAGGAGACGTTTCAAATGAAACATAAATAACCATTGAGAGAGACTGTCACTTTAGAGGAAATGAGCAGAACAGCTGAACAGTACCTGACTACCCTCATCTGACCTCAGAAACGGAGGTATAAATATCGTATATACATGACCTCTGATGACCCATTTTCCCCAAATGTTCCTTTGGAGTGGAACTCCTTAGTAATGCAGCCAATGGTATTCCTGTTCCCTCGTTCCCTCTTACTTGGAATTGAATGGTAATAGGAATGTATATTTCCCCTGAGGAAGGCAAAGGGTGGGGAGGGAAGGGTCATTCCCGTTAGATGAATTTTGATGCTGTCAGGGCGCATGCGCGGAATGGGAAGCATATTTTTGCGTAATTGATTCTCAGTTGTGGATTTGTCTTTGATGTAGCATTTGTTCAGATTAATTTTTTCTGTGTGATTTTATAAAATCTTTTTTTCTAATATAAATTAATATTCCCAAAATTCCAAATTGATTCTCGGTTGTAACTGTGTCTTTTCTTAGACATTTTTTTTAGGTTAAGTTCAGTCACAGCTTTTTTTTTTATATCCTCTTTCCGATAAAAAACTTACTAGTTCATTGCTTTCTAAGAAAACATGAATAGATAATTCTCAAAGATCTTCCCCATTTCAAGAACGCTCTTTGCCTGTTAAAATCATCCCGTAGGCAAGCAAATGATTTCAAAAGGCAGTTTACCAGTATTCAGTTCACTGTTGCTTATCAGTAAACCTTTTATTTTTTTATTCTTCTAATCATTAGGAGTCAAAATAATTCCCATCTTAATTACCTCTGGGCGAGGGTCCTTCCATTCAGAGTGCAGAGAAAAATTATCAAATGGCAATACACAATTCTTTGTTTGGTCTGTTCATTTAAATAGCTTGTAAAGAAAAAATCGTTTTAAAATTACTTTTACGTTACCTGTATTTTTCTTGATATTTGGACACTTACATAAATAGTCAGTGACTGTAGGCTGTTTACATTATAAACAACTTATTTTAATCGACTATTGCGTGTGTGTACATATATATATATATATATATATATATATATATATATATATATATATATATATATACATACATACATTTATTTATATATATAATGTGTATATATATATATATATATATATATATATATATATATATATATATATATATATATATATATATATATATATACATACATATATAAATTCTGTCCCTTACACAGGCATAACTATTTATTTTCACAAAAAAGCCACAAATATCCCTCAACATCCAGTTCACTGTACCCTGGGAATATCTGACACTCAAGGGGAATTATAACTGACAAGTATTTCGTCCCCAGAAACGCGAAATAAAGTTTCCGCTAATTTTAACGGATCAGTTCCCCCCTCCCCAGAATCGCTAAATAAAGTTCCCGCTAATTTTCACAGCTGTTGGAAAGAGAGGTGAATATTCAAGTAAAGTTGTTCCGCTGGATTTTGGGGTTAATTACTGGCCCGCTGTCAGTATTTTTCTCCCAGTTATAAGGGAGAGAGAGAGAGAGAGAGAGAGAGAGAGAGAGAGAGAGAGAGAGAGAGAGAGAGAGAGAGAGAGAGAAATACTGTTTAATATTAAGGCGTCGGGACACGCTTTTGACAAATAATCTACTGGAATGTAATTAAAATTAATCTTATTTGTTTGAATAATATTTATCACATGGTCAAGGTATTATTTTTTCTTTAAATTATCTTACAAAGATTATATAACCTCTTATATTGTCATAGAGCATTTACTACAAATATAAGTTTTTTTTTTAGAATTTCAGATAGATTACTAGAAAAATAGGCAATAAGAAAATAAATATTAAATTAACAGCCTTCAAGTCTCACTTAATGACCAGAGAAGAAAGAGCTGAGGACATTCCCAAAGAGCACCTCATGACCGACTCCTCGGACGAAGGGATTCCGCTCTGAGGAAATGACTCGAATCACGAGACGAGTTTCCCCCAAAAACGAGCGAAAGGCTTCTCTCTCTCTCTCTCTCTCTCTCTCTCTCTCTCTCTCTCTCTCTCTCTCTCTCTCTCTCTCCCGAAAGGACTTTGTTGGAATTACAAATTGCTCTAACGCACTGGAAAAAAGCCTGTACAGAATCCCTCGCTGATGACACGGCCCGATGAGGCTGCTTCAAAATCTGATGGTGGAGATTTTTAGTTTCAGTTTTCTGTAAAAGAAAACTATTGCGCCGGCTTTGTCTGTCCGTCCGCCCTCAGATCTTAAAAACTACTGAGGCTACAGGGCTGCAAATTGGTATGTTGATCATCCACCCTCCAATCATCAAACATACCAAATTGCAGCCCTCTAGCCGCCTCAGTAGTTTTTATCTTATCTAAGGTAAAAGTTAGCCATAATCTTGCATCTGGCAATGATATAGGACAGGCCACCACCGGGCCGTGGTTAAAGATTCATTGCCCGCGGCTCATGCAGCATTATACCGAGACCACCGAAAGATAGATCTGTTTTCGGTTACCTTGATTATACGCTGTACAGAAAACTCGATTGCGCTGAAGAAACTTCGGAGCATTTTTTACTTGTTTAT
>NC_089755.1:2256024-2263524 GCF_040412425.1 Macrobrachium rosenbergii
AAAAATTCATCCTGGAGGAGAGAAATCCTTGATGGCCTTTGTATTTCCCTCATCAGTTCAGTTTTCCAAATATATATATATATATATATATATATATATATATATATATATATATATATATATATATATATATACACACACATATATATATATACACATATATATACACACATGTGTATATGTATATGTATGTATGTATAATATATGTAATATTTATATGCTTATTATAGTATAAACCAACCTATTTAAATTTCTGAACCCAGTACAAATATAATTTAGCATATCGTTCATTGATTTTCTTCTCTTTAACTGGTCTTGCATAGTAAGACTTCCACCTAATACAATTCTCCTCGTATTTTGATAATTAACTTATATTTTCTTCTCAGTATTTATTAATTGGTTCATTTATTTTTTTTTCTTTTTTTAATATGCTATGTCTTCTTGCTGCATCTCTCTTTACCGTCTGTTATTTCTTTCTAATGAACACCTTAATATTCTTTTCAAGCTTCTTGAATCTCAATTCAATGGCCCCTGTGGGGCTTGCAAATTATTATTATTATTATTAAGTATCAGCATCTTCATCATCAACTTTATTATTATTATTATTATTATTATTATTATTATTATTATTATTATTATTATTATTATGTCTCTAGCTTCTATCAAAATATACAAACAAACATTTCGTACCTTTCAAATATGGTTGAGGGGGCTGACCTCCCCCCGCCCGGTCCCCAGGGGGTCTTCGATTGAAAATAAGTCCAAACCTACCTTGAGTGAAGGTCATTGTTCTTCTGTTGAGTTTGGAGGTTCCTTCATTTGCATACGAAGGAGAAATGGGTCGAATTCTTTGTTGTAGTCTGAATACATTGTCAGAATTCTAGGTTTTCGTTTCTCCACTTTTTATTTTATAAGTGTGGGTAAAAGTTTGGTGAATTAGTAAATTAGCTCAAGCAGTGTATGTTATGTTTATTTCGGACTTCTTTGATGATAATAATAATAATAATAATAATAATAATAATACTAATAATAATAATAATAAATTGTTATTATTATTATTACTAAGAAATTCGGTCTCGTGAAAAACAATCTGTGTAATAAAAATCCACAATTATATTTTTGCATAGTAATATAGTTTACTGTATAATTGTGGATTTTTATTATTATTATTATTATTATTATTATTATTATTATTATTATTATTATTATTATTATTATTATTATTATTATTATTGTTGTTGTTGTTCTTTGTTTGTTTTTGCTACTAGAGACAAAACTGGTACCTAGATCAGCGAAAGTGCATTTTCTAAAAATGGCCAGTATGGAAGCCTATCTCATCCCCTGTAATTCGAAGGTCCAGGAAAGCAAGTGAGTTGTGGGACTCTTTTTCTAGAGTGAATTTGATGTTAGGGTGTTGGGATTTTACGTATTCTAAAAAATTGTCAGCATGATAGTCGTGTCTGAAGAGAACGAAGTATCGTCAGTGTAGCGTTTATAAAATAAAGGGTGAAAACTAAGTGGGCAGTTATCTAATATTTGCTCCTCCAGGGAGTTCATCAAGATATTGGCAAAGGACGGGCATAGGGGATTACCCATCGCCATCCCCTCCACCTGCCTGTAAAGAGTACTATAAGGCTGTGCCCAGCACGGCCAGCTCTAAAAGTTGCTTAAAATAGGTTTTACTAGAATTATTAAAAAGGGAATCACCGAAGGGAAATAATTTGCATAGGATAACATCTATGGTCTCTCCCACAGGAACGTTTGTGAACAGGGATTTAACATCGAAACTTTCTGTGAACAAATTAGAATCCTGCTTAATAATTCGTCTTTAAAAGTAGCTGAGTTTTTTTAGTGTATATGAGTTATTTGTCAGTGGTTCAAGTAACGGTACAAGAAATTTAGCGAGTCCGTAGTTGGGGGTATTCATAGAGGAAGGAATGGGTTTAAGGCTACCTAAAATGCATAAAGAAGGGATCCCTTTAAGACCCATTGTAATATTCCCAAATGGGTTGGACTTGTAATCAGAGAATAATCTCTCTCCGGAAGTGCACTCACCTAATTCGTTTGCTGCACCCGGCCACTCTGGTTATAGAATAGAATAGAATCTAGAATTTAGGCGAAAGACCAAGCCCTGGGATCTATGATGTCATTCAGCGTTACAGTAGAAGGGAAATTGAGAATAAAGAAGATTTTAAAGGTGTAACAGGAGACGTCAGCAGCAGCAGAGAGCAGGAACGAATCAGCTCCTCGCTTAAACATTCGGAGATCAGAAGATTCCACAACTGAGCCAGGCAAACTATTCTACATTTTAGTTGTAGCCAAGACAAAACTCCTGGAATAAAACTCCCACTCTAACCTGACAAAGAACCCGGTCCTTACCGACGAACTGATCCACAAAAACACGAGTGAGACAACTTGGTGAATCTGCAGAACTGGTGGAAATATCACAAACTATAATTTGTCTCTACGAATGCATTTACTCATTCTGTATCATTTTTGGAGTTCCCAAACTGAATTTTCGTTTCAGTAACCTAAACCTCACTCGTTCGCGATTTAATTAATGAAATGCAAACCGTATTAAACTCCAATTTCAATCTGAATCTGAATGCTGATGAGAAGTTATGTGGTACATTATGATTAATGGTCCTTTTTTCATTTGGGAATTAAATGGGAAACATTTTCATGGTTGGAATGTATAATATTTTATTATAGCCTAAATCATTACTGGTGAAATCTAGGCAGAGAGAGAGGAGGAGGAGGAGGAGGAGAAAAGAGAGAAAGGTAGAAGAAGAAGAAGAAGAAGAAGAAGAAGAAGAGAGAGAGAGAGAGAGAGAGAGAGAGAGAGAGAGAGAGAGAGAGAGATAGGAAATACAGAGCAATACACAGTATGAAACAAAGACAAAAGGAAAATTTACCTTCACGAGTGAGGATTAGAGTAGTCTCTTTAGTTCCTCTGTACCCAGAAGAGAGGTTCAAAGAACAACTTTTATCCTTCGTTCTCTGTTGTTTATTGTCTGTCCCTTTTCCTTCCTTTGTAGCGATGATAGACAAAGGAAGACAAAAAAAGGCTTCTACATAAAGACAACTCGGATGCCTCCTTTGGGGGAAAAGTTCATTTCGCTTGTTTTGTTTTTCTTTGAAAGAAACTAAAAGGAAATTGGTAGAAAACGTCGGGTACCAAATCTTCCTTCTGAGGGACAGAATGTTACGGGAAACAGAAACAGTAAATAAATACTGAAAAAGATTTGTAATTACAAAATACCTATTCGAGAAACGAAATTATCTCTGCTTAACAAAAGTCTTAGTTATTATTATTATTATTATTATTATTATTATTATTATTATTATTATTATTATTATTATTATTATTCAGAAGATGAAACTTATTCATATGGAACAAGCCTACCAAAGGGGCGTTTGACTTGAAATTCGAGCTTCCAAAGAATATGGTGTTCATTAGGAGGTAAGAGAAGGTAAAGGGAAATACAGAAAGAAGAGATGTCACTTATTAAAAAGAAAAACAAATTAATGAATTAATAAATAGATAAAAATAGATAGATGAAATGTTTTAAAATGTAGGGAGACTTCGTCATTACCCGGATATTGAGACACACCTCTTGAATCCTAACCCGATGTCCATCTCGAGTCCCAAATTCCATCGGCCCACCAAAGGCACTTCGTCAAATGGACCAATCAGAGGCTGCCACCTGTGCCCATAGTGTCCCACCTGAATACCCAATGGAGTTTCCCCCATTTGCATTCGGCGTCATTCGAATGACCTTGCCTGGGCAATGCCCAGGTCACTGTGATGGTTCTTTCACTTTGAGTCTACAAGATTATTTCTCTCTCTCTCTCTCTCTCTCTCTCTCTCTCTCTCTCTCTCTCTCTCTCTCTCTCGTATGCTTTATGGCTTCTGCTGAAAAAAGCGATTGGTCCATATGTCTTTCATGTATAGCGTATTTGAGACATTCCTTTTATTTGTTTTATGATTCACGTTGCTTCCCGAGGTATTGTTATACTTCGGGGCCGAACGTGGTATGCATCCAAAGCTACCAGATCCCTATTGTTCCCATTCCCCGAAACTCAGCGCTTGGGATTTTTCCCAAGATCTTGGGATTTTAAGGAAAGCCTTGGGATCTTGGAAATTTTGTTGAAAAATGGGGATTTCTTGGGATTTTGGGACGTCTTATAGAATATATGTAAATATTATGGATTTTGGGAAAAAATCTAAAAAAAAAAAAAAAATAAAATAAAATCTGTAGTTAATTTTAGGTGGCCTACAATCAGTGAATGTTACAAACATTACACGTTAAGTATGCAATAACAGGACCGTTGCTGTAGGAGTACATGGATTGGACGTGTAGTATACGGGAATGACATACTTGTTTAAACCAGCATAGCAATGCGCCCGGCGGCCCGAGCTGTTACATATTACAGTCAATTGATCACTCGGAGTTAGGCTACGGGTTATATTATTATCAGTGAATCGGTAAACAAGAAGTGATATTCTCTAATTGTTTTTTTTTTAAGGTTTACATTGGTGCATATTACTGGATGATGTTAGTATCTGTTGTTTACTGATACTCTTAATATATGTGAACTGTATTAGGCTAAGTTTTAGCCTACAGTAGGCAAGGCCTATGTATGTTTTTTTTTTTTTTGTAAACCATCGGGATAAGCTCCAGGCTTTCATCTTGCCCATGACTGTGAAAAATTAAACAAAAATAGAGTGCAGTACCACTTTAGGATGTAAATAGACATGTCTTTTGAAGGCAGAAAGGTTACTTTTTCCATATTAAGGTGAACTGTTTATAGTATTAAAGTGATTGAAGCAATAACCTATTTAGGTGAACTGCTTATAATATTAAAGTGATTAATTAAGGCATTTAGGTACTTGACATCATCCAGTAATAAGCAATCTCAGTTTCTCATCAGTGTAAGTGATTATTACAGAGAGAAAGAGAAAGAGGAAAATGGCTAGTTCCTCAGGTGTTTCACCAAAAAGAAACCAAAGATTTGGTACCAGCAATCTTTCAAGGCTGAATGGATGAATGATCCAGAATTAAAAATTGGGTGAAACCTGATCCATCAGATAAATACACAGTCATCTGCACTGTTTGTGATTCTAAACTAAAGAACTGCAACAAGTCTGCTCTTATGAATCATAAGACATCAGCTAAACATGTACGGAACTTTAATGCCAAGAAAAGTGAGGTAAACCTTGACAAATTTGTGAAGAAAAAAAGTGAACCAGGTCTGTCTGATATGGTTGCAAATGCAGAACTCTTGCTTTCCTCATTTATTGCTGAACATGGAGTGCCTTTTCATCAAGCTGACCACTTAGTCGAAACAATGAAGAAAATGTTCCCTAAATGTGATGTAGCACAAAATATGAGTCTAAAGAAGACAAAAGCTTCATACATAATTCAAGAAGGAATTGCACATGAAGAACGAGAGATGATCACAAAAATGTGTAGGGAATACAAATTCTCACTCATAATAGACGAAAGTACGGATGTTTCAGTTGCTCAAGTCCTAGCTGTAATGGTAAGATTTTATGATGAAAAGAAAATGAAGGTAACTGATGCCCTTTTAGACACAGTAGAGGTGGAAAATGCTACTGCAGAGGAACTTTACAAAACTGTGAAACAAATTTTAGAGTCTAGAGATATTCCAAAGGAAAACATTATTGGATTTGCTAGTGATAACTGTTCCACTATGCTTGGCAATAACAATGGATTCCAGATTCATTTAAAAAAAGATGTGCCTAGTGTATTTGTGTTAGGTTGTGTCTGCCATTCCTTTGCACTATGTTCAAGTCATGCCAGTGCTCAACTTCCTACTTGGCTTGAAGTTTTCATTAAAGATGTGTGTTGTTATTTTGCACGAAGCAGCAAACGAAACCATCAATTTCAGCTTATCCAAGAGATTGTTGACTCACCAAAGCACAAGATACTGAAGTTATGCCAAACACGTTGGCTTTCAAGAGGACAAGTAATATCCCGAATTCTAGAGCAGTGGATGCTCTTTGCTTATTCTTCCAAACAGAGGCTAGATCTGATAAAGTTGATGGAGCTGGCAATCTTCTCAAGATCATGCAAACACGTGGAACCAAGCATATGTTACTTTTCTTGAATTATATAGTAGGCAAAGTTGATAAGATGAATGTAGAGTTTCAGTCTCGGGACTTCAGGCTGAATACTCTCTTTACCACTTTGTCAGATGAGTACAGAGGCATTCTTAGCATGTTCATAAAAGATGATGTTATCTGTTCACAGAAACTAACCTCTATCAATCCAGCTGAAAGAAAACTGTATAAAGAATTGAGTGCACTTCATCTAGAGGAAGGTGTGAAGGACATTTAGCAGTTGAACCCCTAGGAGATCAGGAAGAAAGATTTCGAAGAGACTGCAGGAATTATTTAATAGAGTTGTGTTTACAAATCCAGAAAAGATTTTCTTTTGAAGAAGATTCAGTGTTATCCATGTTACGTGTACTTGAACCAAAGGAAGCCCTTTCTAGTAATAGAACCCTAAACACCATTGCCAAATTAGCTGTACACTTCCCCTCTGTGGTAAAAGACGAGGATTTGGATGAGTTACAAGAACAGTGGAGAGATCTATTATATGCTAAAGATTCTCTCAAAAGTTTGGATATGAAAACAACAACTTTTTGGTGTGAATTAAAAACAGTGAAGGATGGACATGGACAAGCAAAATTTGGCATGTTATCCAAATTTATGTGTAGTCTCTTAGCTTTGCCACATTCATCAGCTTGTGTTGAGCGAGTTTTCTCTCAACTCAACCTGATAAAAACAAACAAACAAACAGACTTAAAGTTCAGACAGTGGCAAATAGATTGCTAGCTAAGCAGGCAATTGTTAGGCAAGAGGTGCCTTGTTTTCAATTTAGACCTTCAAATACTTTGCTGAAGGATGTCAAAGAAGGTGTGTTTATCGAAGACAAAAGGAGAAAGAAATGCAGGCTAAGAAGAGAAATGTGGTTCATCTACTGAAGACGACAGTGAAGAAGAAGATACCATGGGTTTTCTTCAATAAATTAATGAAAATACTGCTTTAAAATTAAGGTAGGTGTCTTATGAACACATTTATATACATAAACTAGCATAGCCTGATGTAAAATTCAATTTCCATGAATCTTGGGAATTCTTGGGATTTTTGAGGGAGAGGTCTTGGGATTTTCATAATTTTCCACTGGCAACACTGATAAATACTCCGGCGTGAATCCTGAATGCCTGAATGCATTTTCAGAATTCTTTACGATAGCCCTGGGAGTTTGAGCATTCGTCATACCTTACAAGACCGATGAAATGGAACTTGCAACAAACCATGGTTTCGTTAGAAGGAAGAATTTTGGGAAAGAATGGCTGACGTCATTCACAAGAATAGATATCCAGTTTGGTAATACTACTAAGAATATCCAGTTTGCGGAAGACTTTGCAGAAGAACCATTCTGCCGAGTTTGTATCAGAATTGTTAAA
>NC_089755.1:2268524-2273524 GCF_040412425.1 Macrobrachium rosenbergii
TCGATGCATATCTATTCATGTGAATGATGTCAGCCATTCTTTATCAATTCCTTCTCGTTATGAAACTATTGTTTGTTGCAAGTTTCATTTCATCGGCCTTGTGATGTATGATGAATGATCAGACTCTCAGAGCTATCATAAAGGATTCTGAAACGTATTCTGTCGTTTAGAGAGTCACTGGAACAATGGTTGATTTTGGGAAAGGGGACAATAAAGATTTGATAGTTCTGGATGCATACCACGTCCGGTCCTAAATAATATCACTACCTCACTCGGAAGACGTATATTGGACCATTTACATCCTTTAGTATAAAACTTAATGCATATGACACTTTGTAGATATGTACTAAATTCTCTCTCTCTCTCTCTCTCTCTCTCTCTCTCTCTCTCTCTCTCTCTCTCTCATTTAAACTTACTTCACAAGCGCCAGAGATCTATTGTAGGTAATTTCATACTTATAGTCCACAAGAACTTGCTGAAGACTGAACCATTTAATCATAAGTATTTCCATTTTGAGTAGTGAACACATTATGTTGTGTTTGTTAACATCTCTGAAAAAGGCAGCAAAATAAAACTAACTTTACTACGGTAGCAAAATAAATCTTTTAAACTGTTTCCAGTGAACGTGGTGAGTTCCTCAGAGCGAGGTTTATTCAAATTACAAAAATCAATTTAGTGTTACGAACATAAAATTAATCCCGTAGAATCCCCTAACAGTTGCATCGTTCTTTTCCTATAAAAGATCGGTTAATTGGAATAAAGAAATGTGGTTTAGTATTATGCTAATGTGGCTTGGAAATAATAATAATAATAATAATAATAATAATAATAATAATAATAATAATAATAATAATAATAATAAAAAATAATAATAACCAGTGTATCCGAGTATAGAGATGTTGCTCACTACCCATCATTAAGGGACTTAACAACAACAACAACAACAATAATAATAATAATAATAATATTAATAATAATAATAATAATAATAATAATAATAATAATAATAATAATAATAATAAAGACAAACTTCACGACAGTAACGAAGGCTTTTAAAATCTTCACTACTTGTCCATTTCGTAACTCCAGAAAAGCTTCTTTGAGCAAATCCCCAGAAAGAGAGGAAGAAAGAAAGAAAGAAAGAAAGAGCTGTTGGCAGTGGCCTTCAGAGACCCTGGGATATAAATAAATAGGGAATCCTCAGGGAATCCTCTTTCTTCCCCATAAAAGGCATAAATGGGGATTCCTCAAGGAATCCTCTTTCTTCCCCCCATAAAAGGCATAAATGGGAATCCTCATGGAATCCTCTTTCTTCCCCATAAAAGGCATAATGGGGAATCCTCAGGGAATCCCCTTTCTTCCCCATAAAAGGCATAATGGGTAATCCTCAGGGAATCCTCTTTCTCTCCCACGAAAGATAAAGAAACGGAAGCCTCAGGGAACCCTCTTTCTTCCTCACAAAAGGAAAATGGGGAAATCGAAGGAAGGAAGGAGACAGGTCGCCAAAACAAGGAAACAAAAAAAAAAACAAAAAAAAGATGAAAGAACAAGAGAGTAAGGCACGTAGGGAAGAATGTCAGCCTGGAAAGAATGTCAGCCTGGAAAGAATGTCAGCCTGAAAAGAATGTCAGTCTGAAAATAATTTCACTGTAAAGAATGTCAGCCTGAAAAGTCAGTCTGAAAAGAACTTCAGCCTGAAAAGATTGTCAGTCTGAAAGAATGTCGGTTTGATAAGGATGTTAGTCTGAAAAGAATGTCGGTCTGTAAAGACTGTTAGTCTGAAAAAATGTCAGTCTGAAAGGGAAAGTCAGTTTGAAAAGAAAAGTCAGCCTGAAAAGAATGTCGGTCTGAAAAGAATGTCAGTCCGAAAAGAAAGTTAGTCTGAAAAGAAAGTTAGTCTGAAAATAATGACAGTCTGAAAGGAAAAGTCTTTAAGAAAAATTTCTCCCGTAAAAATGAACACCGAAGTAGGTCTAGCATGGACAATAAATTCCTTCAGAAACTCCAAAGAGCATATTTATCATACTTCCTTTTCAGTCAGTTCACGTCTTTAGTGATTTTTGTTTGTGTGTGTTTGTGTGCGTGTGCTTGTGTGCATTTTGCATCTTTTGTTAAAACAAACAAACTCGAGAGATATTCGATCATGCAACACACAAACAAGAGGCAGTCAACCGTTGCCATAAGGGATGTGTTTGAGTTATGCATTCAGGATCTCTTCACCCTGGATGGGAATGTCAATATCATCTCTGCAGTTCCACAGTGTCTGTTTCTTGACATTTTTCGTTTACCTCTACAAATTTTGACCGCATTTTACATTAAGTCCATGCACTCATTTATTGCATTATCTACTGACCTACATAGATATTTATCACACACACAAACATACATACATTCATACATAAATGGCTAATATCATGCAAATTATTCATTGGCCCAAAATATTGTGGCATTTCTTCCCAGCAACTATTTGTCCGGACTGTCTTCGCCCTGACAGTTTCCCAAAACACCTTTTGAATTTTCATGAGAAGGCTTTTTCTGTTCCTTTCACCCGTTGCCTGTTCTGAGGCAGACTCTCTGAAATTACACTTTTAAAGGGATTTATCAACCCTGGGGCGTTTGAAAGTACAAATCAATAATAATAATAATAAATTACTAAGATTTCGAATTAAAAGGGATGCCCTCTACAAGTTCATTTTCCTGTTTTGAAATTCGACTTATTCAGTTTCCTGAAAAATCCATTGCGCCTCTGTTGGCATAAGGAGGTCTACTGAACTTTCTTTTTTTCTTTATTTATTTAAATCTTCAGCTGAAAACGCTGATTATGGACTATAGAGTCAACAGCCTTGTATAAACCAAGAGGGCTCCTAAGGGAAATCAGCCTGCAGAGAGAGAGAGAGAGAGAGAGAGAGAGAGAGAGAGGTTATAGGAGAGAAAGGTGATAAATAAATAAATATGAGGGAATGGAAAAATAAAACCAATGCACCTGACATTCAGGAGACGTCAGAAGCCTTCTCATGAAAATTCAAAACGCACTCTGGGGACTGTCAGAGCGAAGGCAGTCCGGACAAACAGTTGCTGGGAAGAACTGCCACAATATTTAAGTATGAATAATTTGTGAGAAAATTACCATTTTAAGATGCCTTGTATCGTAATGAACATAAAAATATTAAGAAATAAATCATTATAATGATTATGATTACTTCCTTGGAACCACCCATCAGGTTTGCAAATGAATGCTCAAGCGCACTTTCTGGAAACTATTTGTGAATGCTTAGAGTTGTACAGCTGGGGAGTTATTAGTAAAGATGAGCGGGAAAAAATGGAAAATTAATGGCTTGATTTTTCGCTTCATAAAAAATCCGTGAAAGAACGTTAATAGGATTCCAATGATTTCTACGCAATCAATGAAGAAAAAATTAAGTCCAGTAACATTTTTCATAATAATAGCATAAGAAAACTTGCCACACTGGACAAAAATAAGCAAAACTTTTAATTTGGGAATTCATATGATTTTTTGAAGTTAAAGTCACAGAACTGAAAGGAATTCACAGAGGAGATGGGTAGACCGCCCCCAACCAAAGATACTAATGATAAAGAACTTAAAAAACTAATGATAGAAAAGGAATACCTCTCAATACAAGAATAATGTATTAACACTCACCAAAACCGAGACGATGCAGAACTTCTGAAAAAAATGAAATATTAGTATTGATATTGTAATAACCTTTGATCAGTGTTATTAAAGTAAATCACTGTGTCTGCACTGTAACTTCTTTCTCACTTCATCTCTCTCTCTCTCTCCTCTCTCTCTCTCTCTCTCAGTGCAATATGACAGTTATCATTTTGAAAACCATAAGAGTATAAACAAATTCATTTCATTTCAGAATGAAACTGAATTTGATTAGGGAAGAGTCTCTGTCAGTCATCTGAGAATTAAAAGTGAAAATGTCACAATCATTTCATAAATCATTTACTCAAGTTTCTTATGTCAACAACAGTTGTCAAAATTTCAGGTTATGTCTAGAACAAGTTCCTTCAATATTCCTACCGATAAAATTCGACAAGCGAGAGAGATAGAGAGAGAGGGGGTGATTAATGCATTTATTACAGCTTAAAATCCAAAGTCCATTTTGTCAGATTACATGATCACCAACAAATATACTTCGTCTGCTCTTCTGCAAATGGCTGGAATCTGTCTTTATCTCCCAGTTGTGTCTCTTTCGGAATGAGAAATTCTACACTCGGGTGAAAAATATGAAATAATGGATTATTATTGGATAACTATTCAATTTCGTCTCTCTCAATATCTCTTAGAATTGAGGTAATATTCCCCTGGGGTCAAGGGCCTGTGAATAATTCGGTCAAAGCGATAAACATATCAGTCTGATTATCTGCCAAGTCAGAAAAACCACGGATTGCAAATCAAAAGAGTTGAAGGAACACGGAACCAGAAAAAAGAGTACCAAAGTCCACAAGTATTGTGAACAACTTTTCATTGTAGGCTGAGAATTAAGAACAAAATTATCACTTCATAAAAATATTATGATGAACAGATTATGGCATTCATGAACAAAGTTCTCAAATGCTTAACATCGTTATATATATTTAAGAATAAAAAGAAAAACCTTAGACTCCAAGCGAATATAAATGATAATATTGGTTTTAGCGTCAACGCTGACAGAACTTTGAAATATCTTGGTAGATATCGAATCCAGTATTGAAACATTATTTAAATATTTTACGCAACAGCAATTTTAATTTTCATTTTCCATCTTTAAGAAAAATTTCTCCCGTAAAAAATGAACATCGAGGTAGGTCTAGCATGGAAAATAAATTCCTTCAGAAACTCCAAAGAAGAGAATTATATAGAACATATTTATCATATTTCTTTTTCAGTCAATTCACTTCCTTAGTTGTTTGTGCTTGTGTGTGTGTGTGTGTGTGTGTGTGTGTGTGCGCGCGCGCGTGCGTTTTGCATCTTTTGTTACGCACAAACAAAC
>NC_089755.1:2281024-2311024 GCF_040412425.1 Macrobrachium rosenbergii
TCTCTGTTGTTTATTGCCTGTCCCTTTTCCTTCCTTTGTAGCGATGATAGACAAAGGAAGACAAAAAGTGCTTCTACATAAAGACAACTCGGATGCCTCCTTTTGGGGAAAAGTTCATTTCGCTTGTTTTGTTTTTCTTTGAAAGAAACTAAAAGGAAATTGGTAGAAAACGTCGGGTACCAAATCTTCCTTCTGAGGGACAGAATGTTACAGGAAACAGAAACAGTAAATAAATACTGAAAAAGATTTGTAATTACAAAATACCTATTCGAGAAACGAAATTATCTCTGCTTAACAAAAGTCTTAGTTATTATTATTATTATTATTATTATTATTATTATTATTATTATTATTATTATTATTATTATTATTATTCAGAAAGATGAAACTTATTCATATGGAACAAGCCCACCAAAGGGGCGTTTGACTTGAAATTCGAGCTTCCAAAGAATATGGTGCTCATTAGGAGGTAAGAGAAGGTAAAGGGAAATACAGAAAGAAGAGACCTCACTTATTAAAAAGAAAAACAAATTAATGAATTAATAAATAGATAAAAATAGATAGATGAAATGTTTTAAAATGTAAGGAGACTTCGTCATTACCTGGATATTGAGACACACCTCTTGAATCCTAACCCGATGTCCATCTCGAGTCCCAAAATCCATCGGCCCACCAAAGGCACTTCGTCAAATGGACCAATCAGAGGCTGCCACCTGTGCCCATAGTGTCCCACCTGAATACCCAATGGAGTTTCCCCATTTGCATTCGGCGTCATTCGAATGACTTTGCCTGAGGCAATGCCCAGGTCACTGTGATGGTTCTTTCACTTTGAGTCTACAAGATTATTTCTCTCTCTCTCTCTCTCTCTCTCTCTCTCTCTCTCTCTCTCTCTCTCTCGTATGCTTTATGGCTTCTGCTGAAAAAAGCGGTTGGTCCATGATATGTCTTTCATGTATAGCGTATTTGAGACATTCCTTTTATTTGTTTTATGATTCACGTTGCTTCCCGAGGTATTGTTATACTTCGGGGCCGAACGTGGTATGCATCCAGAGCTACCAGATTCCTATAGTTCCCATTCCCCGAAACTATAAATACTCCGGCGTGAATCCTGAATGCCTGAATGCATTTTCAGAATTCTTTACGATAGCCCTGGGAGTTTGAGCATTCGTCATACCTCACAAGGCCGATGAAATGGAACTTGCAACAAACCATGGTTGCGTTAGAAGGAAGAATTTTGGGAAAGAATGGCTGACGTCATTCACAAGAATAGATATCCAGTTTGGTAATACTACTAAGAATATCCAGTTTGCGGAAGACTTTGCAGAAGAACCATTCTGCCGAGTTTGTATCAGAATTGTTAAAAGGTAGCAAAAAATGAACTTTCAGCCATTATCTCACAAAAGAAGATATTCCAACCGCATCAAAGAGGCAGCACACCCAATAAAAAGTTAATTTCCAAAACAGGCAGCTCTTAACCCCTGACCGAAATCCTCGTGGGAGAAGAATTAAGGTCCATCACAAAGTTTTGGTGGAGAGAATTTTCAAGTTCTAATCAAGGTTCAGTATCCATCTTATGTTGTAACTTAGTTAAGTAGAAACTTAGAAAATACGCAGAATATGAGAGGAACAGAATAGTCATAACAAAAAGTTTAAGCTAGAGAAATTAACACAAAATTTAATGGTGATAATCACCTGAGAGAAGGTCGGTTCTTGTTGGTTTAATCAAGTCTAAAATGAGGACTTACATAGCCCCTAGACTACCAAGTCTTCATCTGACAAGTCTCTGAGATTGAAGAGGAATGAATCACTGTGGACGTTTAAATAACAGACTCTGGTTAGTGGAATGTCAGTCAACACAGCATCAGATCAGACATGCAAATCCTTCTTTCAAAGTCACCTTCCCTCAACCTTAGCCAAAATACAACTATGTAAGTGGAGGTATGCAAATTAATCTCATACAGATTAACGACAAAAACCGGGTGTAAATTAGCCTTCAAATCTCCTGAACCAATATGAAAAGATATCACAGCTGACGTCTTCCTATCTCATCCAAATTAAGTTTTCTTAAAAGCCAAATGGCCGCTTTGATGATGGTTTCTAATGAAAATTTCTTCTTTTTGAGACGAAACACGTTATAGATTTATTCTTCCTGAATAAATTAAACCAGTTCGCAAATTTGCTTTCAAATCTCTACTTTTAAAATTGATTCGTATCTGACCCAAAGTGCTTATTATTGCTAGGATTAATTGCCCCTCTGTAGTGACCATATTTTGACTTGTCAAGAGCAGTTATTCAAATATACTTCAGTATTCCATTACTATTGTTAAATATGTATTTTGACATATCAGGCTCTATAGTTAAGGATTTACATATTGTTGCAAAATGTTTATTTATCAATGTTCAGTTTCATTAGTAAATTAAGCACAATCTACACAATGCTGAAATAGTCATTAACTCTTGCGCGTTCATTTCTGATTGTGTGTGTGTGTGTGTTGGTAATCTTGTTTGTAGTTATTTCCACATGCATATGAGTCACAATACATTAAAGGAAAATATCCCTAAAAAGAAAGCATTATTTTGTAGGTAAAACAACAGGAAGGATTCAGAATCCATTAGGACCAAAGGTAATGCCGTATACATTACACCAGGCGGGAGAAAAAGCTCTCAAATTCATTCACAAGTTCTGAGAAATCTCAAAGTTTCTTCATAAAGGGAAATTATTCTGCAGGAATAAGAGTTTGTGTGAGAGAGAGAGAGAGAGAGAGAGAGAGAGAGAGAGAGAGAGAGAGAGAGAGAGAGAGAGAGAGAGCGTTAGACTATGAAGGTATAAATTATGGAACGAAAAAATGAAATCAGATGATGATTTTCAGTATAACTTTCTTATTATTATTTTTGTATAATTTTTGCCTTCAATGATAAATGACTACGATTATTTTTGGCAATAAACAGGAAAACTCTGGAAAGGCAGTGCATCATGAACTCTGCAAAGGTTTGGTCTGCAAGGGTTTAACTTCAAACAACAAAATACCTAAAGTCTGATTCTTAGTCAGTCGTGAGCTAAGGTTTCATTCCTGTATCATAAGTCCATCACTCCTTAAATGAAGGTATTGACGTCCCAAACAAGAACTCTTATCAAAGAGACCAATCAGAACTTAGAAAGTGGATTTGCATTTCTTCCTTATTAGAAAAAAATACCTCAGAAATACACAAGTGATGTTTATGATTACTTGTGGTTAGGTAATTATTTCATTTTGATTGCTCTTCTGTGATAGTACTTTTCTGATCTTTGTTATAGGATGGATAAAGGAATAGTTTTTCTTTTGCGTTGTTAGACATTGTATTATTATTAGTGGAAGAGCATAAATGTGACCGTGTCTTGCAATTAAGAATAAAAATGATTCCTTTATACATCCAGTAGTGTTATTATTATTATTAATATTATTATTATTATTATTATTATTATTATTATTATTATTATTATTATTATTGTTGTCGTTGTTGTTTGTTTGTTGTTGTTATTATTATTATTATTGCAAGTAATAATAATAATAATAATAATAATAATAATAATAATAATAATAATAATAATAATAATAATAATAATAATAATAATAATAAAGTAAATCTGATGCTATCTCTTTCCCCAAGGCTTTCTTAGCTTGAAACAGAACATAAATTTTCATTCATATTCCCAAACACATTTCCCATTTGCCCGACGTGGAAAAATTCTGTAATATAATTATGAAGATTTTGACGGTTCCTAAAATAAGTTTATTTCATCTTTGAGGCTTTTTGTGACCTAAGCTCATTTCACCACATGCTCATTTTTGTTCTTTTTTGGAGAAATGTCAGCTCTGCACCAAAACCCTTCAACTACTAGATGGAAATATAGTTCAGTATTTAAGGAAGATTTCGGTTAAATTTGTTCTTTCTTTATTTAATAGAATGTTGTTGAATTATCTGATTTTATAGTCTGGCGTCTTCATTCACGAAAAAGGAAGTTTGTTAACACTGAATTATTTTACAACAGCAGCAATTTAAAAACTTTTTTCTCCCGTAGTTGATAACTAGTGCATGAGTTAAACTGGCTAGATTCATAGCCTCGTCGCAAAATTTATAGAGCATTGATGGCCCAAAACATGAAACTTATTCGAATGATATTTATTGAATTTACAGAAAAAGGGAATATTAATTAAGAGGCAAAATAATTAAACATTACGCAGTTTTCTCCCTAGTGCTGAATTCGACCTATTCTTTGGAAGCTTGAATTTCAAGTTAGTGGCCCCTTTGGTGGGCTTGTTCCATATGAATAGGGTTCATCTTATGCATAATAATAATAATAATAATAATAATAATAATAATAATAATAATAATGATAATAATAATAGTCTTTCAAATTTCCTCCAAAAGAAGAAGTGTAAGAATTGGTTGAATGCAGCATGAATTAAGCAGGGTACAAGAGTCTTGCTCCCTTGGAGAGAGCATCAAACAGTGTGGAATATAACTGACCTCAGCCTGAAACTGAAATAAACATTCAAGTTGCGCTTTGTCTTAAGGTTCCATTTTAGTTTTATAGTCCTCTAAAATGATGTACCTACGCTCGTTGATGTTTGTGAGTTATTGTCTGTCACTAAAATATTTTTTATGGCTTACACACAGTTTCACTACAGGGCTCTGCTTTGGCTTACTTTTATGGCATGGCCGTAAATTTCATGTTTTAAATATATATCCTACTGGGATTGTTTACATTTCTAATTTGTATTGTTGAATGTCAAATTTGCTCCAGCGCAAGTCTTTTTGTTTGACAATATATTTTATATTTTTCTACTAGAGCCAAACAGTATTGCAATTCAGTTATTTTGTTCTTAAAATTATTATTATTATTATTATTATTTTATTATTATTATTATTATTATTATTATTATTATTATTATATAAAATCCACATTTATGTAAAGTAATTTATTACAAATGATAAAATAAATTTCAGGAGCTTGAGAGCCTGCTCAGCTCCTTCTTCAGCTAGAAAGAAGAAGGGAGCTGAGCAGGTTCGAAAGCTCCTGGAATTTATTTTATCATTTGTAAATACATTTTTGTTTACATAAATGTGGATTTTGTATTTTTTATAAACATATTCACGGGATTGTGAAGAAGATTTGCATTATTATTATTATTATTATTATTATTATTATTATTATTATTATTATTATTATTATTATTATTATTATTATTATTATACACATCTAAATTGGAAATTCTCTAGACTGAAAGAGACTTAGAGCAAACATATGTTAACTTGACAGATATATAACTTTGTGGACATTTTTGTGCACATTCCCCCTACCAAGGTCTATCATTTAAATATCCACAGTGATTCCTTCCTCTTCAGTCTCAAGGACGTGTCAGGAGAAGACTTGATAATCTAGGAACTTTGCAAGTTCCAATATATAATATTAAATTACACCGAGGTGTACATGGCTTCTTTCAGGTAAATAAAATTATCAGATTTTATGGCTAATTTCACCAACTTGAACTTTCTCGTTATGAATGTTGTGTTTATCTCAAATCTTACGTATTTAAAAGTCGCTACTCTACCTTGTATACGTGAACTGGAGTGTGTATTCATAATGTCGTATTGGCACTTAGATACATCACAAAATGACGCTCACACAACAAAACATTATGAAGCAGAAAGTCTGCAAAGAGCAAATCCTCCGTTACAGCCGAAGCAGAGAGAGAGAGAGAGAGAGAGAGAGAGAGAGAGAGAGAGAGAGAGAGAGAGAGAGAGAGAGAGAGAGAGTGCTCTAATGAGGTTCAGCAGAATATCTGATTCTCTCGGGTGGGAGATGGATGCTCAGCTTTGCAAATAGGTTGAAAATTCTTTCCTCAAAACTTTGTGATGGACCTTAATCCCTCCTCCAGGGGGATTTGGGTCAGAGGTTAAACGCTGCCTGTTTGAGAAATTAACTTTTTATTGGCTGTGGAGCCTCTTTGATATGGTTGGAATATCTTCTTATATGAGATAATGGCTGAAAGTTCATTTTCTGCAACCTTTTAGCAATTCTTATTCAAACACGGTCGAACGGTTCTTTTGCAAAGTCTTCTGCAAATTAGATATTCATAGTGGTCTTTCCTCGATGCATATCTATTCTTATGAATGATATCAGTCATTCTTTCTCAAAATTCCTTCTCGATATGAAACTATTGTTTGTTGCAAGTTTCATTTCATCGGCCTTGTGAGGTATGATGAATGCTCAAACTCTCAGAGCTATCATAAAGGATTCTGAAAACGTATTCTGTCGTTTAGGAGAGTCACTGGAACAATGATTGTTTTTGGGAATGGGAACAATAAAGATTTGATAGTTCTGGATGCATACCACGTCCGGTCCTGAAGTATATCACTACCTCACTCGGAAGACGTATATTGGACCATTTACTTCCTTTAGTATAAAACCATAATGCATATGACACTTTGTAAGAGATGTACTAAATTCTCTCTCTCTCTCTCTCTCTCTCTCTCTCTCTCTCTCTCTCTCTCTCTCTCTCTCTCTCTCTCTCTCTCATTTAAACTTATTTCACTAGCGCCAGATATCTGTTGTAGATAATTCCATACTTATAGTCCACAAGAACTTGCAGTAGACTGAATCATTTAATGATAAGTATTTCCATTTTGAGTAGTGAACACATTATGTTGAGCTTGTTAACATCTCTGAAAAAGGCAACAAAATAAAACTAACTTTACTACGGTAGCAAAATAAATCTTTAAACTGTTTCCAGTGAATGTGATGAGTTCTTTAAAGAGAGGTTTATTCAAATTACAAAAAACCAATGCAGTGTTGCCAACGTAAAATTAATCCCATAGAATCCCCTAACAGTTGCATAATTTTTTCCCTATAAAAGATCGGTTAATTAGAATAAAGAAATGTGGTTTAGTATTATGCTAATGTGGCTTCGAAATAATAATAATAATAATAATAATAATAATAATAATAATAATAATAATAATAATAATAATAATAATAATAATAATAATAATAAACAGACAAACTTCACGTCAGTAACGGAGACTTTTAAAGTCTTCACCAGCTGTAATAATAATATCTCCAGAAAAGCTTCATTGAGCAAATCCCCAGAAAGAAAGGGAAGAAAGAGCTGTTGGCAGTGGCCTTCAGAGACCCTGAAATATAAATAAATAGGGAGTCCTCATTTTTCCCATAAAAGGCATAAATGGGAATTCTCATGGAATCCTTTATCTTCCCCTTAAAAGGCATAATTGGGAATCCTCAGAATCCTCTTTCTTCCCCATAAAAGGATTAATGGGGAATCCTCAGTGAATCCTCTCTCTTCCCCATAAAAGATAAAAAAAAAAAATGGAAGCCTCAGGGAACCCTCTTTCCTCCTCACAAAAGGAAAATGGGGACATCGAAGGAAAGGAAGGAGACAGGTCCCCAAAACAGGAAAAAAAAAACGATGAAAGAACAAGAGAGTACGGTGCTAGGGAAGAATGTCAGCCTGAAAAGAATGTCAGTCTGAAAAGCATGTCAGTCTGAAAAGAATGTCAGTCTGTAAAGAACTTCAGTCTGAAAAGAACTTCTGTCTGAAAAGAATGTTAGTCTGAAAAGAATGTCAGTCTGATAATAAATGTTAGTCTGAAAAGAATGTCAGTCTGATAATAATGTCAGCTTGAAAAGAATGTCAGTCTGAAGAGAATGTGAATCTGTAGAGACTGTCTGTCTGAAAAGAATATCAGTCTAAAAAGAAAGTCGGTCTGAAAAGAATGATGGTCTGAAAAAAAATAACAGTCCAACAAGATTGTCTGCCTGAAAAGATTGTCAGCCTGAAAGAATGTCAGTCTGATGAGGATGTCAGTCTGAAAATAATGTGGGTCTGAAGAGACTGCTAGTCTGAAAAAATTCTGTCAGTCTGAACACAAGTCAGTCTGAAAAGAAAAGTCAGACTGAAAAGAAAAGTCAATCTGAAAAGAATGTCGGCCTGAAAAGAATGTCAGTCTGATAATCATATCAGCCTGAAAAGAAAGTCAGTCTGAAAGGAAAGTCAGTCTGAAAATAATGACAGTCTGAAAGGATGTCAGCCTTATAAGGATGTCGGCTTGGTAAGACTGCCTGTATGAAAAGAATGTCAGCTTGAAAAGAATATCAGCCTGAAAAGAATGTTAGTCTGAAAAATGCAAGTCTAAAAAGAATTGCCGACTGAAAAGAATGGTAGTCTGAAAATAGTTTCATTCCTAAAAAGAATGCTGGTCTAAAAATGTCAATCTGAAATGAATTTCAGACTGAAAAAAAATGTCAGCCTGAAAAGAACATTAGTCTGAAAAATGTAAATTTGAAAAGAATTTCAAACTGAAAAGAATATCAGACTGAAAAGAATGTTAGTCTGAAAAGAGAGTCAGTCTGAAAACAATCGAGAGTTAATAGCAAGTACACAAATATTAAAACGTGTCAATAAATATAAAACATGTAATCAGCATAACTCATGACATTGATTTTGGGAAGGTCGCTGCTTTAATGTTTATTTGTTATTTATGAATTTATTAATAAATCATTTATTATTTTCTTATCTTTTCTAATAACTGATCTCTTCTTTCTGTATTTCTTGTTATCGTCTGTAAAGTCTTTCAAATGATTCTTTGGAAGTTTGGATTTCAAGTCAGTGGCCCCTGTAGAATTGTTACCTCTCTCTCTCTCTCTCTCTCTCTCTCTCTCTCTCTCTCTCTCTCTCTCTCTCTCTCTCTCAGACGCAGCCCTCACACTAAAATCTTCCCTGACGTGTCCACATTTCGACAGAAGGACCAACGAGGTGGGTGGCCCAATCAAAGGCGGTGAGAGAGAGAGAGAATATGCATATGAGATGTCAGATATTCCTCTTCTGCTGATGGAATTATTGCAGCCTCTGCAACTGGAATACGTTGAAGATGAGGAAGCCTTGTGGTCTCAGTTCCCCTTACTTGACCTGGGTTTGTGTTTGTGGGTTTGTGTATGTACATGTATGTGTGTGAGTGAGTTTTGAACAAATTCTTCTGACTATTGTTGGGTCTAAAAGAATAGGGTTTCGGTACCAAGGGATTATGTGCTACCAAAGTGTTTCAGAGTAAAGTACTTTAGCACCATTTAAGAAATCTCTCCCACAGACCTCCTTTATACAAGTATTCTTACAAGTTGCCCTGTCTATTATAATTTTCGATTTCTGTATATATAACTGAATGCAGTTTTGGAGTCCTATCGCCTATAATAATTTCCTCCTGGCTGGAGGAACAAAATTTGGAATGGCATACTCAAGAATATCTGGGAATCCTATTCCAACCCAGGTGGTCTTTGAGACTCTTGTGTCTTGCTTTGTATTCAGTCCGAGTTTGTATTCAATCTTGGTTCGTATTCAGTGGCGTCTCTGAGTCTCTGATCTGTAATTTCCGTCGTCAGGTTCGAAATGTGTCAGTCACGTTGACTTGTAATTTCACAGGACTTTCTCTTGGAGTTTTGTTACTTAAAACGATTTTAGGTTGTTTAATTCTATGGATTTTATTTTAGACTTAAGTTTTGGATTATAATGATATTTTGTCTTGACAGTTGGCGTCCGTTTTCATATACGTTTTATTATTTTTTGTGAATTTTAGTTTTCCAAAATAGCTGACATCACTAAATCATTCAAGTAATTCTCTATAAGGAATTAGAAGTCCTCTTTAATACGTATCTTTAAAGTCCTCAAATGCTTAAAAGTTAAGTATCCCTTAGTTTAACCAGACCACTGAGCTGAATAACAGCTCTCCTAGAGAGGGCTGGCCCGAAGGATTAGACTTGTTTTACGTGGCTAAGAACCAATTGGTTACCTAGCAACGGGACCTACAGGCTATTGTGGAATCCGAACCACACTATACCGAGAAATGAATTTCTATCAGCAGGAATAAATTCCTCTAATTCTTCATTGGCCGGTCGGAGACTCGAACTTGGGCATAGCAGAGTGCTAGCCGAGAACTTTGCCGACTTCCCGAACGAGGAACAATATCGTTATATATGTATTTTAAGAATAAAAGGAAAACCTTAAGTGGAATAATAACTCCGTTTAGACTCCCTACGAAGATAGATATTATAATAATATATTGGCTTTTCAACTCTAACAGAGCTTGGAAATATCATGGTAGATATCGAATCCGGTATTGGAGTCAATACTGGATTCGATATCTACCATTGTTTAAATATGTTACGCAACAGCAGTTGTGTTCTCCAATTTCCGTCTTTAAGAAAAATTTCTCCCGTAGAAATGAACATCAAGTAGGTCTAGTATGGAAAATAAATTCCTTCAGAAACTCCAAAGAAGAGAGTTATATAGGGCATATTTATCATATTTCTTTTTCAGTCAATTCACGTCTTTAGTTATTTGTGTTTGTGTGTGTGTGCGTGTGTGCGCGCTTGTGTGCGTTTTGCATCTTTTGTTACACACAAACAAACTCGGAGATATTCGATCATGCAACACACAAGCAAGAAGTTAGTCAACCGTTGCCATAGGAGATGTGTTTGAGTTATGCTCTCAGGATCTCTTTCATTTGGGAATGGAATGTCAACATCATCTCTGCAGTTCCACAATGTCTGTTTCTTGATGACATTTTTCGTTTACCGCTACAAATTTTGACCGCATTTACATTTAGTCCATGCACTCATTTATTGCATTATCTACTGACCTACATAGATATTTATCACACACACAAACATACATACATTCATACATAAATGGCTAATATCATGCAAATTACTCATGGCCCAGAATATTGGGGCAGTTCTTCCCAGCAACTGTTTGTCCGGACTGTCTTCGCCCTGACAGTTCCCCAAAACACCTTTTGAATTTTCATGAGAAGGCTTCTTCTGTTCCTCTCACCCGTTGCCTGTTCTGAGGCAGACTCTGAAATTACACTTTTAAAAGGATTTCTCAACCCTGGAGCGCTTGAAAGTACAAATCAGTAATAATAATAGATTGCTAATATTTCGAATTAAATGGGATGCCCTCTACAAATTCATTTTCCTATTTTGAAAATCGACTTATTCAGTTTCCTGAAAAATCCATTGCGCCTCTGTTGGCACAAGCAGGTCTACTGAACTTTCTTTTTTTTCTTTTTTTCTTTCTTTGAATCTTCAGCTGAAAACCCTTATTATGGACTGTAGAGTCAAGGGCCTTGTATAACCCAAGAGGTCAGAGAGAGAGAGAGAGAGAGAGAGAGAGAGAGAGAGAGAGAGAGAGAGAGAGAGAGAGAGAGAGAGGTTATAGGAAAAGGTGATAAATAGATAAATATGAGGGGATGGAAAATAAAACCAGTGCACCTGAATGCTTAGAGTTGTACAGCTGTGGAGTTATTAGTAAAGATGAGCGGAAAAAATGGAAAACTAGTGGCTCGATTTTTCGCTTCATAAAAATCCGTAAAAGAACGTTAGTAGGATTCCAATGAGTTCTACTCAATCAGTGGAAAAAAAATAAAGTTCAATAACATTTTTCATAATTAAGATAATAATAGCATAAGGAAACCTGTCACACTGGATCAAAAATAAACAAAACTTTTAATTTTGAAATTCATATGATTTTTTGAGAATTTAAAGTCACAGGCTCGAAAGCAATTCACAGAAGTAATGGGCAGACCGGGCCCCCTCCCCCCACCGAAGATACTTAACGATAAAGAACTTTAAAAAACTAATAATAAAAGCGAATACCTCTCAATAAAAGAATAATGTATTAACACTCACCAAAACCGAGACGATGCAGAACTTCTGAAAAAAATGAAGTCTTATTATTGATATTGTAATAAGCTTTGGTCAATGTTATTAAAGTAAATCACTGTGTCTCCACTGTAATTTATTTTCTCTCTCTCTCTCTCTCTTTCTCTCTCTCTCTCTCTCTCTCTCTCTCTCTCTCTCTCTCTCTCTCTCTCTCTCTCTCTCTCTCTCTCTCTCTCAGTGCAATATGACAATTATCATTTTGAAAACCATAAGAATATAAACAAATTCATTGCATTTCAGAATGAAATTGATTTTGATTAGTGAAGAGTCTCTGTCAGTCATTTGCGAATTAAAAGTGAAAATGTCACAACCTTTTCATAACTCATTTACTCAAGTTTCTTATGTCAGCAACAGTTCTCAGAATTTCAGGTTATGTCTAGAATAATGTCCTTCAGTATTCCTAACGATAAAATAACATGATCACCAACAAATAGATTTTATCTGCTTTTCTGCAATTGGCTGAATTCTCTCTTTATCTCCCGGATGTATCTCTTTTGGAAAGAGAAATTCTACACTCGGGTGAAAAATATGAAGTAATGGATTGTTATTGGATAACTATTCAATTTCGTCTCTTTCAATCTCTCATAGAATTGAGATAATATTCTCCTGAAGTCAAGAGGCTGTGAATAATTCAATCAAGGCGACAGACATATCAGTCTGATTATCTGCCAAGTCAGAAAACCACGGATTTTAAATCATAAGAGTTGCAGGAACACGGAACCAGAAAAAGAGTACCAAAGTCCACAAGTATTGTGAAAACTTTTTATTGTAGGCTGAGAATTAAGAACAAAATTATCACTTCATAAACAAGGCAGATATATGATGAACATATTATGGTATTCATGAACATCTGTAGAATTTTAAATTTACACAATTTTTCCCATAATTCATTGGAGGTTAGCAGAGAAAGGGATAGCATATTAACAGGTAACTTCCATTCTACGATAGTTTTTCTGGTCAGAATGTTATATAATACATTGTAAGTTCCTTATCTATGGAAATGCTATGTATTACCTCTATACATAGAAGATAAGAAGAGTTAGGACTTTAGGATTTACTTAATAATAATAATAATAATTAATTATAATAATAATAATAATAATAATAATAATAATAATAATATTATTATTATTATTATTATTATTATTATTATTATTATTATTATTATTATTATTATTATTCATAGGGGAAGATTATTGACAGTTGCACAATGCATTTTTTTAATCAGTTTATAAAAGAATCAAATGCAAAAATAGTTAAATAAAAAATCACCAAACTTTAGGAATATAGAAATCAAAATATTTTATGTGATGAATATAGATAGAAAATGCGTTACAAAACTCACTGTAATGTTGGTAGGCTTTATGCCTGCAAGGACTCTTCACCTATGGAAGCCCGTGGGATATAGCAAGGTGCTGAAAGGGTTAAGATGACTGCTGTGGACCCCTGGGCCAACTGAGAGACGAAATGAAACCATAAATAGAATAAATAGTCTATTGTACACGGAGTAAACATCAGACGTCAGATGATTGTATGTAAAAGACTTCAGTACAGAATTTAAATCTAAATATTAATATAAGCTACAAAGGTCGCACCAATAATGACATTGGTATATTATTTGAGAGGAATAACGAAATAAAAAAAAATAATGTATAAAATTAATAGGGATGCGTCGATAACAGAGGGAGAGGAAGAAGAGGAAGTGAGGGAAAGAGATCTCGATACAAAAATGTGAGATGCGATAATCAAGAGAGAATGGGATGAGGGGAAGACTGGTAATGGATGTGGAAGGGATATTGGAATACCGGATGATATAAATAACCGACGATGCCCTGAAATATTATGGTGCTTGTGTACTATGTATATATATATACTAGCTGACCAACCCGGTGCTGCTGAAAGGGAAAACTCTGAATAGCAGCTGATAAACTCTCTCTCTCTCTCTCTCTCTCTCTCTCTCTCTCTCTCTCTCTCTCTCTCTCTCTCTCTCTCTCTCTCTCCAACATGTCTACTCTCTCTCTCTCTCTCTCTCTCTCTCTCTCTCTCTCTGATATTCTCTCTCTCTTTTCTCCAACACCCTGTCTACTCTCTCTCTCTCTCTCTCTGTCTCTCTCTCTCTCTCCAACACCCCGTCTACTCAATCTCTCTCTCTCTCTCTCTCTCTCTCTCTCTCTCTATCTAAATATTCTCTGAATCTCCAACACCCCGTCTACTCTCTCTCTCTCTCTCTCTCTCTCTCTCTCTCTCTCTCTCTCTCTCTCCAACACCCACTGTCACTCTCTCTAACTCTCTCTCTCTCTCTCTCTCTCTCTCTCTCTCTCTCTCTCTCCAACATGTCTACTCTCTCTCTCTCTCTCTCTCTCTCTCTCTCTCTCTCTCTCTCTGTCTCTCTCTCTCCAACACCTGGACTCTCTCTCTCTCTCTCTCTCTCTCTCTCTCCAACTCTCTCTCTCTCTCTCTCTCTCTCTCTCTCTCTTTCCTGTTAAGATAGTTGCTTCAGTTACACTGCCCGGCATTTTTGACATTTTATATTTTACCCCTTCTCATCCCCATCCCTACTGGGGCTGAACTTGGACTTAAAGGGCATAGGCGTGTCACCATTTATCTCTGCATGATCTCGAAAACTATAGATTAGACAATAATATCTGTTGTTTTTGGTTATTTTTACATGTCAAAAAACCCCCACCCCCACCCTCGTTAGTGTCAGTGAAGTCACCCACACAGTATTCTTTTCGGATAGTAAGTCATAAATATAGCAAAATGAGGCATGATAAACCTGTAGAGTTTATTTAGTTACTAAGTCTACAGGCAGAACCAGCCCCATTTCAGGGAAGCCCTTCTTCCCCACCCCCACCCCTTTGGTACCCTTTGGTGCTAGTGATGTCTTGTCCCCACAGTATTTTTTTCAAGATAGTAAGCCATATGTATACCAAGTTTGGGTGAAATTGCTCAATGTGTTTCAGAGTTTGGAACACACACACACAATACATACATCCATTCATATACTGTATATATATATATATATATATATATATATATATATATATATATATATATATATATATATATATATATATATATATATATGTGTGTGTGTGTGTGTGTGTGTAATTTATTTGCATAAACACGGGTCTGCACCTAAAAAAGGAAAGTCTAAGGATGGCTGCCGCATCACACCTGAGCTGCCGAATAAAATCCTTTATTCCAGAAAACCTCGCTACTTCACATAATTCCTCGCTTCCATTTATTTTTATTTTTTTAGCCATTTCAGTTCCATCGAGTAATCTTTATATTTAACCGTGAGGTGCAAAGAGCCTCTAGCTATTCTTTTAATATTTCTTTTTTAGGGCCACACTCTCAGGAGGCTTTCCATAAAACCTGGTTTGGCCCACCTCAGGGGTACATAACTTTGGGCAACTCATGTCATTTGCATACCTCTACCTCCGTCTTGAGAATTCAAGGTTGCACCAAATGGTGGATTTTAAACTTTATTTTTAGCCTTTTTATTTTTGTAAATATTTTCTTATCAAATATGTTTATTTCATTGATTCGATTAGGTTTTTATTTTTATTTTTAATCTTATTTATATTTTTTATCAAGTATGTTTATTTCAGTAATGAGATTACGTAGACGATTCAATGTTAAATTGTGTCGTCCAATGTCACGTGGAGATAAAATTCTGCGTCTCATGACTTGGTTAGATATTCTAAGTATATATTATTATTATTATTATTATTATTATTATTATTATTATTATTATTATTATTATTATTATTATTATTATTATTCAAAAGACGAACCCCATTCATATGGAAGAAGCCACCAAGGGGGCCACTGACTTGAAATTCAAGCTTCCGAAGAATATTAAGGCGCTCAACAGAAAGAAGTAACAGAATCTGAATATATAAAGTTTTATCTTTCACAAATATCAAGCAACGAAAATCGTATATCACATCATTCACTATGCCTTGGGAATGGCTTGCACCATAAGGGAATTATAATTGATAATTGCTTCTGCCTTACCAGGTGGTCAAAGTCATCTGTTTATCGTTGTTTCTAAGCTAAAGACCCAGGTTCGATTCCGGGCTGGGTCAAAATCACTTACCAATTATAACATCCTTCGTGTGTAGGGTATTCCCAAGGCACAGCGAATCGATGTTGAACGATATTTGTGGCTAAATATTTGTATATAAAAAAATTGTCACATTTTTATGTGACAAAAAATTCCACCTTTGTATTAAATGCACTCACAGACTCAGTCAGTGAGTCACACTTGTGTTTGCAAGGGGCCATTTACTCTCTCCAAAGTCTCATCAGCAGCGAACATCAGGTTTTGGAAATAAATCGATCAGTAAAATTTTGTCAGAAAATTCAACATTTGAAGTTAATCCAATTATAACGTAAACGAAAGCTGTAATTTAATTAACAAAATATAAATGAAAAATATAATTAAAAACGAATCCTTCGGGCGAGCCCTGTGAGAGCTGATAATTAGCTCGGCGGCCTTGTAATAATAATAATAATAATAATAATAATAATAATAATAATAAGGATGGCGGAAGAACGGCCTCTCAGTTACACGACCATGGGAAAATACTTCGTTCATTTTTGCGAGATCCATTCTTTTGGATTGTGGAGGATAAAATTCGGCCGGGCGATGACCCATATTCGTGTCCAATATGTCGACAAAGTGGGGATTGACTTGAAAAGGATTTTATAGAATATGAAAATGGAGGTGGGTGAATTACATAATGAAAAGTCAAGTTGGATGGAATAAATGCTATTTTTAATCACATATTTACAGTCGAAAAGTACAATAAATTTCAATTAACACTGCAAAATTACGTGATTCTATGAAAAGGATTTTTTTTAGTATGAAAAGGCTGTTGATTTAGAAGAAATAGACTAAGAGGTAGTTTAATTGCATAACTAAAAATCAAGCTGGATGAAATCAAAGCTATTTTTAATTACATATTTACAGTCGAAAAGCGCAGTAAATTAAAGTGGAAATTTGTAAAATAATATACAAATACTATCCCCGACGAACAGAGCAGAATTGTTCCACGGCCATCTGCTGACGGCTTTGATATCATCGTAAATATTGATACGGATGAAAACTATTTGTTTTTATTGAAAAGTCCTTTTGCCTGAATTGAGGATAATAGCGTCGATGGATGTAAACACCCGCCATGGCTGCCGACTTTTGTTTTTAGGGAAAGCAGCGTTAAGACTATTACGGTTTGGTCTCCAGGAAGCTGATTTATGGCTGTGATATTTCGCTTGTTCATTCATTCATGTCCATTTTTACGTTGCAAGTATCGTAAAGTCATTCAATTTATATATACATTCAAATATGAACACACACGTGCATACTTGTTACATACACAGATACAATAGTAATATATACATACACACATATATATATATATATATATATATATATATATATATATATATATATATATATATATATATATATATATATATATATATATACATATATATATATATATATATATATATATATATATATATATATGTATATATATACATATATATATATATATATATATATATATATATATATATATATAATAATATATATATGTATATATACATATATATATATATATATATATATATATATATATATATATATATATATATATATATAGAAATAATCAACACACAATCACGTGTGGAACAGAAATAAATTTCTGACTCACATCAGGATCTAAATGAACCCAGGTCTTTCAATTGAAAGGCAAGTGCTGCCCACTAGGCCATACAAGTCTAAAAGAAGTTGGAGGTTTGGGTTTCCTTAGGAAGTGGTTTCCCACTTAACTATATATATGTATATAATATATATATATGTATATATATACATATATATTACTGTATATATATGTATATATATATATATATATATATATATATATATATATATATATATATATATATATATATATATATATATAAATTCAATGCTTGTGTGTATTTGTTCCTTATATATAGTATAAAAGAGAAATAATCTCAGTTGAACTTTTGTGTTTTAAAGAAAACATGCCCAAAGGAGTTTGAATATATAGGACAAATATGTAAAGCGATATAATATTTCATAAACCATATAACACTTCTGAAAACGGTTACCTAACAATTGCAGCCACAGACAACAGAGGCTTACCGTATAGGCAGATTCAATTATTTTTCCAATATCTTGTTCCGATATTCGCTTTTGAATTTCCAAGTGACTTTTATATAAAGAAGAAATAGCAATAGGAATAATCCCCAGATTTGATGGCGACTATCGGATCCGAATGTTTGCAGAGACACTATTATATTTTTCATGCAAAAACCACGGTATTTGACTTTCTTTTTTTTTTATTCTCTCGTGCATCATTTTTAGCTATTATCCTGTAAATCTGGAAGTGTCTTTTGTTCCAGAATGATTAATATTCTGCCCAGGATTTTGCCTGACAGCGAGAGTCCTTTCTGGGGATGAATTTTGTACTGCATCAGGTCGCTGAATGACAGAGTGGGTTTGTGGATGTAGTTTTGGAAGCTCTTTCCCGTTTTTTTTCAGGTTGATATTACAAGTCTTACAGTATTCACACACACACACACACACACACATATATATATATATATATATATATATATATATATATATATATATATATATATATATATATATAATATGATAGTCAGTTGAAAGGCAAGGCCGCTGCCAACTAAGCCATACAAGTCATAAAAGAAATTGGAACCTAAGTACAACTGTGCCTAAGGCTTTACCCGGGCAGGCTAACTGCTTTGCCTTTCAATTGAAAGACCTGGATTCGATCCCGATGTTAGTCCGAAATTTAATATATATACATACAGTATATATATATATATATATATATATATATATACTCTAAAAACTCAGAATCTTCAACCTGGAAAGAACCAGAAAAACGTTCCACAACCACATCCACCAAACCTTCAGCCACCTGATGCAGTTCAAAATTCAGCCCCGAAAAAGGACTCTCTCTGTCAGGCAAAATCCCCGACCAGAATATTAATATTAATTCTGTAACAAAAGCCAGTTCTCGATTTTTAGGATAATAGCTAAAAATGATTCATGAGAGAATAAAAAAAAATGACGGCGGTTTTTCCCTGGAAAATATGACAGTGTGTCTGCAACATTATGATCCGAGAGTCGCCATCAAACCTGGGGATTATTCCAGTTGTTTTTTCTTGTCTCTGAAATGTCGCTTGGAAATTGAAAAGTGAGTATTAAAAGAGCAAAAAGATTTAGACAAATAATAGAATCTGCCTGTTCGGTAAGCCTCTGTATCCGTGGCTCTAATTGCCATGGAACCATTTTCAGAAGTGTTATATGATGTGTAAAATGATGCATAGCTTTTTATACTCTTTCCTTTTAAATACAAATTCCTTAGGATATTCTTTTTCCTATATATATATATATATATATATATATATATATATATATATATATATATATATATATATATATATATATATGTATATATATATATATATATATATATATATATATATATATATATATATATATATATATATATGTGTATATATGTATTCATGTATGTATGTAATAGTATGTATAATATTAACAAAAGATAATAAGAGGCTATCCACATCCTCGTGAAATGGTCTAGGAAACAAAAACTGCTTTGCTTCAGTACTGTATACTTTATGGTCATGAATTTCGAACCACAGACCATAAATTCCTCAACACAAAGATAAAATCACAACCGAGGATTGAGAACAGGGTTATGGTACATGGTGTACGTATAACCTTTAATGACCCAGTTTTCTCAAACAGCATTTTAGACGCCCCCATCAGCCATGCAGAAAGTAAATATAATGAGCAAGCGTTTCGGAAACAGGACCATTCACATTCTATCAGACATGTAGAGGTCAACAAGAAACGAAAGTTACAACTTTTACTACGGGACTGAATGAAAGGGTTACTTTCTCTCCGGCTATGAAACTTATTAAGGAAAATCAACAGTTACATTTAAAGCGGTACTGAAATGACTTTTGTGAGGACCAGCCAAAGTATATGAATTAAATAAAATAGAGAATTCAGGCCAAAGGCCAAACACAGACCTATGACGTCATTCAGCGCTGAAACGGAAATCTACATTAAAAAGGTTTGAAAGTCGTAACAGGAGGAAAACCTTTTGCAGTTGCTCTATGAATCAGTTGTTGGAGAGGGTTGAGGAAAGTAAGATGGAAGAAAGTGGATGTGTACGGAGGTACAGTAAAAAGAATGAAGGGCGTTGCAGCTAGGGGCAGAAAGGACGCTGTAAAGAACCTTAAGTAATGCCTACAGTGCACCAAATGAGGTGCACTCACGGCACTGCCCCCCTACAGGGCAAAATATATAAAGGTCTGTCTCGAAAAATGCCCAAGATTTCACAGGCCAAATCAATGTTAGAGTATTATGCTCAAGTAATAGAATGAGCGATTTTCAACTGCAGTAGTTGAAAACTAAAATAAAGAGAAACCTGACGGTTAAGAAAATTGAATTCACATTGCAGTTCCTGTAAAATAAAATGCATTTTAGCTTCCAATACCTCCCACAGTCTTCTGAGACTCCCCATCAATCATCTACGCCAGGAAAGCTCTCGAGATAATCATTCACCTGAGCTTCGGAACCTTTTTGAAATTCAATTTTCCGAGCGTAACTCCCTTCGCATCTTTATCCAAGTGTTATTTTCCCTTGCATGCACAAACACGGCAGATGAAACCCGAAATGAAAGAGCTCACCCAGGAACTTCAATCACTTTCCAATAACTTCTTATTTTGCTTTTGATATTATGCACCGTTTGGTTCTATTTTCCTTCAGTTGTGATATTCGTATTGGTCCATTAGTAAATGGGCTTAATTTTAAGATGCCTGCAATAGAATACAATATGTAACTTAGGTGTAATTAAGACAAATTTTATAGATTACTTGAATTTTGATGCTTTTTACTTTTACCGCTTTATTGTAAGACCATTTGAATGCTATTATTCTGAACATCGGAGCGAAACAACCATGATTAATAAAATGGCATTGAAATGTGATTGAGAGTTTAGATGTAAGACTTTAGTTGTCGATCTAATATCAACCGCAATGTTAAAAACTAAATAGTTTTTAACATTAAGGTCTACAGTATACAAGCTTGTGAGAAAGACAAAACGCATGTTTAAAATCATTTTTTGCTGTATTCATGAACAGTAGAGTCAGTTCATTTGTCGACCGAAATTGGCGGATATCTATGAAAACACATTCGTCTAATACTCAGTCAGTGCGATGCAATACCAGAGTCAGCAGAGAGAGAGAGAGAGAGAGAGAGAGAGAGAGAGAGAGAGAGAGAGAGAGAGAGAGAGAGAGAGAGAGAAAGTATATAGATAGAAAGAGCGGATTTGAAAAACAGAGAGAGAAGTATATATATATATATATATATATATATATATATATATATATATATATATATATCTAGAGAGATATAGAGAGAGAGAGAGAGAGAGAGAGAGAGAGAGAGAGAGAGAGAGAGAGAGAACGATGAACCCGTTCTGGCACATTCCCATCCAATCATCAAATGGATATTCAATAATCCAGACTCTGTGAAAGCAGGCATCCAGCCGCCTTCTCTTGTGGACTTCCCATCTGGTCATTTTCCAAGTCTGTTACTCACGAGTCTTCTTCTGGTCTTCTATTATTATTATTATTATTATTATTATTATTATTATTATTCAGAAGATGAAGAACCCTATTCATAAGGGACAAGCCCACCACAGGGGCCATTGACTTGAAATCGAAGCTTCCAAAGAGTAATGTGGTGTTCGTTAGAAAGAAGTAAGAGAAGGTAAAGGGAAATGCAGAAAGAAGAGATCTCGCTTATTAAAAAGAACAAATAAATTGGTAAATTAATAAACAGACAAAAATATATTAAAAACAATAAAAGAATACAAGTGCTAATCTTGGTCTCATATTTTGTTTTATAACAACTGAGTAACTTAACAGGGACCAGAAGTTGTCGAAAGGATTGAAAGGATTTCAGTCTAGGATTAATTAGGAGAGCCACTTTGTATGGTACTCCTACTTAGTGGCTTCCTTTAGGATTTAAATGCTGCTTTAAGTGTACAGTTAAGTTAGGAAATTCATGTTTGTATACTGATTATTAACTTGAAATTGATTGTTGTGTTTAACTATATTTATCAGAATTAGAGGGTATATATATATATATAATATATATATATATATATATATATATATATATATATATATATATATATATATATATATATATAATATATATATATATATATATATATATATATATATATATTTAGAGATAGAGAGAGAGAGAGAGAGAAACGAGGGCCTTTTATTGTCTGCCTAGACAGTTGCAAATACATTTTAAGATCATTCTTATCTAAATAAAGATATCTCAAAGCCCAGCCAACAGGACTGACTATCTTCTGAAAATATACTGTATATCAAAGTAAACACTTTGTACCGTATCCCCAACTAACAACAGTACTATAGAGTCACTAAATATAAAAATAAAATAAAAACTCCTCTTATGGAAGCTGCGTAACCATTTCCTGACAAACCCAGTAGCGCTTTCCACCTTGCAACATCTAATCTGATACCGTCTGACGCTGATGCTTTTAGCAGTTTGGCCTCGCTTTGGTTATTAATATATTCACATTTATATTTGTATATAATTGACATCTAAGAGATATTGAATGCGTGATGTTTCCTGGGTCGCTTTCCCGTCCATATGTGTGAATTATTCATTTAGATTATTTTTAGATGATGATGAATTTTAATTTAATAATTTTACTTATTAATTCAAGTAACGTTTTTCGAGGTCTGGGACCGACTTCAGTGCAGGAAGGTTCTAATGGGTTAGAACTCTGAACCTCAAGAGAAACATGGGGTTGTTGTTTGGTGGTTGCATGTCGAAGAGAGGTTGTGATAATAAATTGGAGTTTAAGACACCGTAGTATGTGTTTTCAAACCTGTAGTGTGGTTTTTATTTCGTTGTTAGGTTTTGTTTAATATATATATATATATATATATATATATATATATATATATATATATATATATATATATATATAATTATATATATATATATATATATATATATATATATATATATATATATATATATATATATATATATGATTAATATATATATATATATATATATATATATATATATATAAGGGCGATATACACACACACACACACACACACAACCAAGGTGCAGATAGGTTGACTAAGGAAACAGACCAATTTCTACATTTGTCTTATCCTTACTCCGACGTCTCGTAATATTATCTTTATTACAACTTCTGGGAATCTGTCAATAAACATGACATAGATTATAAAACAAGCTCAAGTTTGTTAAAAAAACAGTAAAAAGACTAATATTTACAATTACAAAAAACATATTTAAAAGCTAAGACCGCCGACCACCCTTCAGTTCAGAGAAAGGAAGACTGAATGACACCAGAGAAAACAGGAGACAAGTTAGCTAAGATACAGTTGGATCGAAGAGGTTTGTGTATTCAACTGGGGAACTATTATAGCTGCTTAATGAGCAACGACTCCAGAATGGGTAGTTCGTGAGGGTTCTGTGTTTCCCCTATGATGCAAAAATCGTCTCTCTCGATATGGTTTTTGCAAACTTTTGCATGATTCCTGATATTCGAATGCTCAGGGTTGAAGAGCCTACTTCCTGTGCGAAAACTTATTCCACGATGAGAATCGATTCTGACCCTCAGTATCCTCTTCGCAGAGCCCACGTATGCCCCAGAGTTACACTTTGGGCAAGTATATTTATATACTACATTAGAGGTCAAGAAGGGACTTAACCGATCTTTATACTTAAAGAAAGACCCGATGGTAAAGGGATCTTTCGGTATTAGTTTAATACGGACTGCACTATAATGATTTTGTATGATCTGGATAAACCTTTTTCTGAAGGAGTCATGTAAAAATGGAAACGTAGCATAAATAACTAACTTTTTGCACGTGATAAATGTTTTGACATCGTAGTAAAACTGATTATCAAGAAAACTACGAAGCTTCTTATGAAAAAGTTTTTGAGGGAAGCAGTTATTCTTGAAAATATTCCAAAAGGTCATTTATTTCCAGATTGAAGGAATGCCAGTTTGATGTAATTAAAAATGCCCTATGGAGTAGAGTCGACACTGAATTAAGCTTAAAATTATAAAAACATGAGCTGTAATAATTGGATCATAAACCCGTAAAAGTTTTCTTTCTGAAAACAGACGTGTTAAAAGAACCATTCTCTCTTGTTACAAGTACAGTGTATCTGAAAAAGGTAGTTGACCATTTTCCTCTCTTTCCACCGTGAATTTAATTTTGTTATGCTGAGTAAGTTAAGTATACCTTAGTTTAACCAGACCACTGAGCTGATTAACAGCTCTCCTAGGGCTGGCCCGAAGGATTAGACTTATTTTACGTAGCTAAGAACCAATTGGTTACCTAGCAACGGGACCTACAGCTTATTTTGGAATCCGAACCACATTATACCGAGAAATGAATTTCTGTCACCAGAAATAAATTCCTTTACTTCTTCATTGGCCGGCCGGAGACTCGAACGCGGGCCTAACAGAGTGCTAGCCGAGAACTCTACCGACTCGTCCTACGAGGAACTTGTTATGCTGAGAATTAGCGCATGCTAAAAAGGAGTCAGTATCCGAATCCATTCTGAATAATGCGAATGCGTCATCCATCAACATACCTTACATAAAAAATAGGGTGAAACCTGAGAGATAGGACACTCATCAAGCATGCGCTCCTCCAGGGAGAACATGAAGATGTTTGTAAATGTCGGACCCAAAGGAGAGCCCATGGCTACACCGTCTGATTGTTTAAAAAGCTTACCATCAAAAAAGTTTTAAAATGAGACTGGTTAAATTTGTTAAAAAAAATTGCATCTGTATGTAAACCTTACTCCCCGCTCTGTACCAGTATCCCAATGTTTCTCCAAGCATTATTTTTTTTGTAGGTTTACGCTACATCCTTTCTTTTTTTTCTCTCTATTCTAGTGTTGGGGTTATTATTTTAAGAGTGTCACGATCCTCACTACAGTGTGCAAATGGTTAATCATTTAACTCCTGTTAAAATTCCCTTTAGTTTATATATACCATTTTCTTTTCACCTCCTCATTCCTTCCTTCCTTATTAAATCCCTCTCACTTCCCATTTATTTCCTCTCCTCTTCAACCATAATTCCTGTCCCTCTCCCACCACTAACAGGAGGAATTTAATTCCACTTAATCCAATTCCAGGGTCTTCAGATGAAAAGGTCCTGTCGTCATTAGCATTCTGGGAGTGAGGAGGCCCCGTTATTTCCCTCAAAAAGTAACAATCGTTAGACAACGTTTTTATTAAACAATCAAGGAATTTAATATTAATTAATTTCCCCATCTCACAAAGCAACCAAAATAAAATTGTGATTCTTTTTTTTTTTTTTTTTTTTTTTTGTTCGAGGAAGGAAGGAAGATGTTTGTGGGGATGACAGAAAAAACAGTAATTTTATCATAAATTATTTCAGCTTTTTCTGGTGTTCTAAAAAACATTTCTGTAGTTATTCACAATTATCTATTCCTCTCTCCTCTTCTGTTTCATGGAAAATGTAACCTCTTAAATTATCTACTTTTATAGAGGAATGATAATTCTGTGATCCCATAGATCTTCCGATTTAACTGACACACCTCTGATTGTAGCTATGTCAGGAATTTCTGCTACATTTTGATAGGGTCATATCTCTTGACTTGTCCCTAAATTGGCGATTACATTTTGATCATTAAGTATTGGCTGAAACTCCGGTGGATGTCATTAGAGTTTTTAATATAATCAAGTACCTGTGACCTACGTAGTTAAATTTAGAATGATAAATTACGCATGCCATTACTGAAGTACCTTATTATTTTTTTTTAGATTACTGAGGATATAAGGGACTAATATATGAAAAATTGACCATAACAATAAATAAATAAAATAGTTAAATAAATAATACGACAAGCTAATCATCACATACGTACATACATAAGCAGTGGAAGCAATGAGTCCTAAATTCCTTCATGTTTTGAGCTACAGCGGGTGTTACATAAACATTACAACTGCCGACCGTCGGTTGAGAAAGTGGAAGGAGTTCAACTCTGACACTTAGTGGAATGACAACGTGACTCCTCGACAGAATGTGAAGTGACGAGAGCGCATTCCATAGATCCTTTGGGCTGCAAGTTCTTAGGGCGTTAGTGGAAAAAGAAGTTTTAAAAGAGTTAATGGAAGATGCTTGAAGCAAATATCATGTCTGTAAATACAGGGAATCCGCCATGCATTGCCTATATTTCTGATGTTTTATTTGGTATGCATTATAAAACTTTTGAGGCACTAAAGGCACCTTTTTTTTGACAATGCAAAATCAATATGAAGTTTATCATATCCTTCTCAGTCCCAAAGTAAAACGTCTTTTTCTGTTTCATAGTGCAGGAGTTACTGATAGTCTTAAATAAAATTGGTCCGAGAGAATGAACAATCGGTAATCTGAAATTTCCATAACTTTTTTTATCTATTCTTTAACAGAGATTATTTTCTAACATTTAATTACGATAATTATCAAATATCACATCCAAAGCTTAATGCACTTCATGGCTTGGGAAAATAAGTAACATTCTACAGGTCATTCCACTGCAAGCAATGTTCTATATCACTGCACGTAGAAACGTACAAATGAAAATTTCCAAAAGAGAAAAAATGGGCCGGTGCAATGAAGTTGAAGAAGCATGTCGACATAATCTCTAGATAATCCAAAAATGGTTTCTGGTCGCTCGGTCCAAAATGGTCTTCGGTCTCCGAGTGAGAAAATGTCTGAAAATAGAAAGGTTCTCTGGTCACCTCTGGCCTTTGGTCCCCAAATCCTTAAGCATCAGGATATTTCTTCTTCAGCAGCAATCTTGGAAAAAGGTCCTGCCGGATCTGAAAGGACCTGATTTGGGAAGGAGGGAGGAGGGTAGGACCTTTCAGCTCACAACAGAGCAAATGAAGGACTTTCTCCTTTCATGAAAAGATCCTGCGGCCTCTGTGACGTCTCCCATTGGTTCTGCTGCCAAAAAGGATATTGTTCCCTTTCATGGGTATGGGATGAGAGAGATGTAAGGAGGGTGGAAAAAGGAGACGGATTTTTCACTATAATAAGCCAATATTAAAATAACAAATCTACGTGAATTGTACAGTGATGTTGAGGCATATCCTTAGATTGGGGAAGATACTGATTTTATAAATTATTACAATTTTAAAATTAATAATGTGAATGTTTAATAAAAACAATATGCACATACACGTATACAAATGCATATATATATATATATATATATATATATATATATATATATATATATATGTGTGTGTGTGTGTGTGTGTGTGTGTGTGTGTGTGTGTGTATATTATTGTTCATTTAAACAATACATATTTTCCACCATTCACAGAGCTGACAGTAAATTATATCTTCCAGTAAATACTATATATATATATATATATATATATATATATATATATATATATATATATATATATATATATATATATATATATATATCTATATCTGTGTGTGTGTTTGTGTGTATGATACAGTATTTTCCCAGCAGTCTGGAATGACATCATCAGTCCAATCACTAGATTCCCATGAATCAGTTTTAGCTGCACAGATCGAGTCCAAAATGAATCCTTGAAGCGTCACATCGTCACAAGGAAGAGTAACAAAGGCAAAAGGGGGCGGGGCGGGGCGGGGGTTGGGGTACGTTTAGCGCATCGCTGGCCCATCACTAACACCCGACTAAGAGGCTTTGCTGCATGTTGCAGCCTTCCCTCCTGCCATTACTGAAATGGAAATTGTTCGCCCACGGGGAAAGGAAGCGCCCCAACACGCCCACAGGCCTACCTGCCTCTCACTCCAACTTTAGAAGCTTCTAAGTATTAAATTTATATATGCATATGTCTGTGTGTTCATATATATATATATATATATATATATATATATATATATATATATATATATATATATATATATATATATATATATATATATATATATATATTTATATATATATATATATATATATATATATATATATATACATTCAATGTTATGCATATATGTATGTATATTTGTACATTTGTGTTTGCTAACTTGTGCATACATATGCATTTCGTGGAATGTTAAGAAATAAAACAGACTCAGTTTAGCAGAATAAACGCAAAAAAACCAGACCACAACACAAAGTCCATCGAGGTGATAATTGTATTCCTTTATACTTAAACAAAAAAGAATAAAATACAATTATGATGAAACCCACGAGAAGCCCCAACATTGGAATTGAAATTGCTTGTTTGCATGAAGCTTTTCGCTTCATATCGGAACCTGGCACTCGTTACAGAGCGCCAAGATAAATCATAAAAGGCAGAAGACGAAGGTAAACAAGCAAACAAAAGGCTTCCTGCTGGGAGAGCCATCGTCGCCTCTGCTCAAGAATTCTTCTTCTTCGGAGGGCGAGGAGGAGGAGGAGGAGGAAAAAAGTCCAAAGGATAATAAGTATCGCTTGTAACCGGACGCCTATGACTCTTATCCGGACACAGGCGGACAGAAAAACACGTTCTTTTGATCTTTTCCCAGACAAAGGAAAACAGTTTTTTTATGGAATGGGATTCCTGATTCCTGGGATTTCTCTTCAGAGAGGATGTAACACGAACACAAAAATGGCATCGGAATTTTCCTCTCTCAGGGTGAGTTGACAAAATCAATATTAAGGATATTATTTCTATAAGGGTGATAACTGGTATTATTTTGACACTTTTATGCCTTCCCTTTCCCCTCTCTCCTTCCCCCTTCCCTCTGTCGCTCTTTCCGTTCAGAAAAAGAAGAAGAAGAAAAGAAGAGGCAGAAGAAGAAAGTTGGTCTTGTTCTGTGGACGGTGGTGTCAATAGCTGGGCATTGTCCCTCCCCCCTTCTCGTTCACTTATTGACTTTTATCTTGGGTATGTCCCTCCGTTCTCTTCATTGCAAATTCTCTCTCTCTCTCTCTCTCTCTCTCTCTCTCTCTCCCTCACCCACTTCATCCCTCTCTACCTGTAAAGATACCTTAGAAAAACCAAGGCTTGGGCTGGGTGGGGGGCGTGGCGGCGGAGAATATAAGTTTGGAGTTGATTCTTCTAAGCGAGTCCTGAGGCATAAAGAAAAATTAATATTTTTGTAACCTTCTTCAAGACTTAAGTTTACTACAGGTTGGTTGTTTTGGGATTAGGTTGGTCTAAAGCCAACACGGTCTCTTCTTCCTCATAAACCAACCTGTACTTTTTCAGGATGAAATGACGTTTATTTACAATTAGAGGTCGTTATGATATCATTGTTTATCCTAAAACCATGACGAACTGTGACGTCGTCATGTGAGAATTTAATTCTTACAGGCTGGCATGTCTCATCTCATATCTGTCTAAGTCTGGACTGCAAGATACTTACTTGTACTTACACTCGTTTACTCATCGCCTTATGCTTTCCTCGCAGGTCCTTTACAGAGGGCATGATGCAGGCACATGGGCATGATACCCACTTCTTGCTGCTGGTCTTGCTTGACGTTGCTAGTTGGGACTATCATATACAGATCCATTTCCCCCAATGAAAACAGCTTTTCTATTTGGTTCTTCTCAAGGGCGTCGATGGAGGCATCCTGTCGTTTCCTTGAAGGAAGATGGCGCAGTGATTGAAGTCTGTATGCCTTTGGGGCATCGTCTCTGGTGGATGCTTAGGACCTCAATTATTTGAAGTCTTTGTGGGTAGGATTCACTGAGGGTTTGGCACTCGGTTCTGGGCATCCACACAGTGCTGGAGGATGGTGCCCTGGTCACGATGGATTGCAAATTTCTCCAAAGACTAATGGAGGTGCTTTCAGCAGAGCAGTTGTTGAGTGTCTGACATATCCGTTCAAAACATTTGAATATGTCTATTACGTTGGTCGGCTCTTCAGCTTACCCAGGGGGCGGATGCAACTTCTCATCAGAGGAGGACTAACCATGCTAGGGCAGCACTTAATCATGAAGGATGCTTGGCTTTTGGTGGAAGTGGGCGTGGCTCCATTCAGAATGATTCTTCTCCCTCGTGACCTTCAC
>NC_089755.1:2326024-2348524 GCF_040412425.1 Macrobrachium rosenbergii
CACATCGCCATTTCCGCTGCATTTCATCACTTCAGACGATTCCGAAATCCCGCCATGTCTACCAATAGTGATTCTCGCTGTTTGAGCTTACGAGACCAAGTCGCCAGTCCTTCATGTAATGGATGCACATGTTTTGGACACACACACACACACCATCTGGGCGCTTCTTCCTGAAAAGGATTCCCCAACTTCTCTCGTAACTAAGAATCTCAACATAATTCTAAAAGAACTCGTTTTCGGAGAGAGACAGACGCCAACTTTCGCGCGCAGGAATTTTTGCGAATTGCAATAATCGTGTATTATGGATGCTGGGAACGGGAATTATGATACCGCTGGCGTCTCTCTCTCTCTCTCTCTCTCTCTCTCTCTCTCTCTCTCTCTCTCTCTCTCTCTCTCTCTCTCTCTCTGTGCGAGCCTCTTTTTAAAATATATCTCATTCAGTAAAGTGCAAAGCACAATTGATATTCTAACTTAACATCGTATCTCAAGTGATAGAAGGCAGAAAGTGTCCAACAGTGAATTTTATTAATTATATATTAAAAGCTTTTCAAAGATCTTTTTCAGAGCCAGATCATTACTCCTCATTGATGCAAAGATCTAAAAAAAAAAAAAAAAATGGGGCTTTCAGTCATAATTGGAAAACTCGATCTTATCGCAAAATAACAGATTGAAATCAATTTACGGGGAGAGAGACATTGCAACTTATATGTTGATTTCAAATTACATTTAAGACTGAATTAAATCTACTGACTTTGCGGAAGCACTTGTATTTATATTATCCCTCTTTATCAAGTTGTCATTTGCTGCGTTCTTGTAAGAATACAAAGTTAGATTTCAGTTATTCGCGATTGGGAATCTTCTCTACTTTCAGTTTTACGATTTTTGAAATCTCTTATTCTTTGCTCGCGGTGTTATTTCCCTAGTCTGATTATCAGTCATTCCTGATGGGATGTTATTTGTTTACATATCATCATTTCTTAGAATGGATTCATAATTATCATCCTCAAAAATTCAATCCCCCTTTTTTCTTATTTTTCCTTCAAAATCAAACCAACTTCCTGTTCCCTCCTAAACGAAAGAAGGCAAAGTACCACTACATTCCCCATCACAACTTTACAACAACACAACCGTAAAATCAGCCACACTACAAGCTGCCATAAACATCTAACACCGAAACGCACGACTGAGCTTCTGTAAGTATGTTGGGCAAAGGCTTTCCCTGGGGGCCATATGTATAACATCGCTTTTTACAACTCTCTTCCATTTCTGGCTCGTTTCACAAGACCTGACGCCAGCGGCTCTACTTTTCCTTCGTTCTCGGTTGGGTGGTCGAGATAATGATGGCTTTGTCTGAATCTTGCTCTAAGATAAGGCTGAACAGTAATAGGAAGCCTGGTGTGGGCCAACGGACTCGTCCAACCCAACTGAGATGAACAGCAAGAATGTGTGTCAGTTACAGGTCGTAATACTTTGTGGTATTTACACTGAGTGTGTTTTATGAGATTAAAACCTTTAGGAAAGAAATTCTGTAGAAATGTTTGTTGAGAATGATGGCTGGAGACACTGGTGATACAAATCAAAATAAAAAGAAGTATTATATCCGTCCAGGTAATTTATCATTCTCGAAAAACAAGTGTCTTCACTACTTTGCAAACAAGTTACGTAATAAGTGAGTTTATGTGAAATAAAAATATATATCTCAATGAATAAATCAAACGGGTTAGATAATATAAATTCTACAGACTATCGCCATGAAGCGTGACTGATGTAATTTCCAACTAATGTAGTCAAAATAATATATTATGATTCAAGACCGCCTATATATATCACTAAATCCACGTCAGAAGGTCACCTGCTGACGTGGATTTAGTGATATATATATATATATATATATATATATATATATATATATATATATATATATATATATATATATATGTGTGTGTGTGTGTGTGTGTGTGTGTGTGTGTGTGTGTAGGGTTCTTTGATAATAAAAATATGGTTTAAACAGATATTCAGTTACCCACAGTGTTGTTATGCTAACATGCACGCACTTACATATACAGTATATACCATGTACAAATGTATATGTGTCTGTGTGTATATATACATACATATGTATATATACACACATTACATATATATATACACAGATATATACATATACATACACACACACACACACATATATATATATATATACATATATATATATATATATATATATATATATATATATATATATATATATATATATATATATATATATATATATATATATATATATTGGTGTGCTCGCTTGTGTATGCATATTTATGCAAGAACCGCTTATCAAGACGTTATTTACACAAAGATTTATTTGCCTCAGAGCAAATAATAAAGTGTTTGTAAACTTGACTCTTACCTGTGTATGTACTTACAGTGTACGTAAAATTGACTCCACCAGCTGTCTTATACTTCACTTAAAAAGCTTTCCGGACCCTTTTAAGATAAGAGCTGCTGTCATCGACCTTTCAGGCAGGTTTTAGAGACTTTCCAGACAGCCCAGAAAATTTTGTTTTATCATAATTCAGTTTCAACTAAAAAATAAATAAATAAAAGAAAATGTTTATTTAAAGTGTCTATTTATTTCTGATATAAGACTTTGAAGTCATTTTCAGTTAGTTTAAAATATTGTGTCTTGCTAAAAATAGTCTAATGGACCTCCCTTACCAAACATATTATATTCTTCGTTACAAACATTACATGGCATACTTATATTCATCACATTTATATTTCAATAGAAAGACGCTCCAAGTCTCATTTATGTTTAATGTCAGAAATTTTTATTTTGATAATTTATCAATAACACGAATTCAATCAAATTCTTCCTAAATTTAGTTCATATACGAAGTCCCAATTAGGATAAATCATTATATATAGTCAACCTTTTACATATTGTGCGTTATTTTATATTTGTACATATATTGCTTGGTATTCTTATTATTATATTGGAATAAGATCACTTTAGGCATTTAGGAAATGGGACGAGGAATGGCCAAATATAATGAATATTTTTCTTGTGTTAAACACCCTTGGAATATCAAATAATTTGCATCTACACAGCTGTGAAATTCTCCCAAACAACAACATATACATTTATGGGAAAGCCACGTGTCCTAATTTCATCTTTTTTTTCCAAAATTTTCATTTGTGTTAAGTCTAGTGAAAATAAAATACAAAGCAGTTCTCCAGCACGCACCTCAGTCAACAAAAGGTATGCCATGCCTCTCTGCTCCGTTGTTTCTCATTCCTTCGTGGAATTTGTCTTTATTATATATATATATATATATATATATATATATATATATATATATATATATATATATATATATATATATATATAGAAAAGAATCGCAGAAACAGACCCGACAAACATCTCAGGTTGAAGAGGTAAAGGCATGCATGTCTCTTACAAGAACAAGTTTATTATGCCAACGTTTCACATCACATGATGCATCCTCAAGGCTGAAATTACAGACAATAAATACTTAAAATGTCACTTCCACAATGGGAAAAGCTTCTTAAAATTTTTAAAATTTACAACTACAAAATTAAAACAAGAACTTGAAAGGAACACCTACCAAGGCAAGAGCTAAAAAGTGACTAAAAGACAGGAGAAATAAACAAACGAAAAGAACCTATAACGAACGTGGAGTAAACAAACGGAGCAGTTATGCTATAAACAGTTGTCTGGACGACGATTGGGTGTTTAGTGTTGGTACATTAGTTTTTATGAAAAGCGACTCCAACACCATCAACTCGTCGTCCTTACGGGCAGATCAATAATTTTAAAATCATTAATATCCAAGCGGGTGCCACAAATCTTGAATGATTCCGAACATTGGATAATTCGGGATTGGACAATGTGCAACCCGTCCTTGGCTGACACCTTGGTGGGAGCAGAAACGGACCTGAGAAGCCTCTAGTACATCAACGTAGGTTCCCAGACTACATCTGGGACAGGTATATTTATAGATAATGTTGGATGTCAAGGAAGGGACTCAGTCTGTCCTTCACTCTGAAAAAAAGAACGGATATTTAGAGGTTTCGTGGAATCAACTTCAGATTTACAGCTGGCAATTCATGATGAATTAAATTCATACATTTCTTTTTAAAACTTCCTTCATGACAAAAGTTTTAAAAGAAATGTCATGAATTTAATTCATCATGAATTGCCAGCTGTAAATCTGAAGTTGATTCCACGAAACCTCTAAATATCCGTTCTTTTCAGAGTGAAGGACAGACTGAGTCCTTCCTTGACATCCAACATTATCTATAAATATAACTGTCCCAGATGTAGTCTGGGAACCTACGTTGATGTACTAGAGGCTTCAAGGTCCGTTTCTGCTCCCACCAAGGTGTCAGCTTCAGGACGGGCTGCACATTGTCCAATCCCGAATTATCCAATGTTCGGAATCATTCCAAGATTTGTGGCACCCGCTTGATATTAATGATTTTAAAATTATTGATCACCTGTAGGACGACGAGTTGATGGTGTTGAGTCGCTTTTCATAAAAACTAATGTACCAACACTAAACACCCAATCGTCGTCCAGACAACTGTTTATAGCATAACTGCCTGTTTGTTTACTCTCCACGTTCGTTATAGGTTTCTTTCGTTTGTTTATTTCCTCCTGTCTTCTAGTCATTTTAGCTTCTTTGCCTTGTAGGTGTTCCTTTCAAGTTCTTGTTTTAATTTTTTTGTAGTTGTAAATTTTTAAAAATTTTTAAAGAAGCTTTTCCATTGTGGAAGTGACATTTAAGTATTTATTGTCTGTAATTTCCAGCCTTGAGGATGCATCATGTGATGTGAAACGTTGGCCGAATAAACTTGTTCTTGTAAGAGACATGCGTGCCTTTACCTCTTCAACCTGAGATATATATATATATATATATATATATATATATATATATATATATATATATATATATTATATATATATAATTATATGTGTATATATACATACATACATACGTACATACATACATACACACACACACACACACACACACACACATATATATATATATATATATATATATATATATTTTAATGTAATTGAGATTTTTCTTGCTGTGGAAACGTTCCAGCAAACTTTGATCAATAATATAATAATAATAATAATGGTGACAAAATTCACACTGATTTAAATGAAAATATGAGTTTGGAATATGTATTTATAATAAAAATATACAAAGATATATATACTTTTATAATAATAATAATAATAATAATAATAATAATAATAATAATAATAATAATAATAATAATAATAGCTCCACATCATCTACTGAAGACTTACTTGTCGACTACCTTTTTTGAGAGATGACTCAACCTGGCGTCACCCTCTCAGGAGGAAGGAGAGGAAATAAGATTAAAAGGATGAAGAGGAAAAGGAGGAGAGCAGGTGTCTCTCACAGTTACTATTTCGCTTCTTCCTTCATTCATCAGACTTCAGGTCAATTACACTGGCAATGGAATTTCCGTGGCACCACAAGGAAAGAGTTTCTTCGAAGCTATGCTCTCTCTCTCTCTCTCTCTCTCTCTCTCTCTCTCTCTCTCTCTCTCTCTCTCAACTGGTGTGTAAACTGTTAATCTTTTCCCTCACTCGTCACAATTCACCTTTGCTTTTAAATTCCATTTTCTCTTTTCACCTCCTCTCTCCTCAATTATTAAATTTTTATAAATTCCCATTTATTTCCTCTCCTCTTCAACCATAATTCATGTCCCTCTCATTTCCCATTTATTTCCTCTCCTCTTCAACAATAATTCCTGTTCCTCTCCCACCACTGACAGGAGGAATTTAATTCCATCTAATCCAATTCCAGTGTCTTCAGATGGAAAAGTCCTGACGTCATTAGCATTCTGGGAGTGAGGAGGCCTCGTTCTTTCCCACAAAAGATGACATTCGTCAGGCAATGCTTTTATGAACCAATTAAGGAATTTAATATTAATTTCCCCATCTCCCAAAGCAGTCAAAATGAAATTCATAATTCCTCTCCCTTTTTTGTTTCAGGAAGGAAGGAAGTAAGTTTTTGAGGATGACGGAACTGTAATCTGGTGAAACGTCCGTTTCCCCTTTGCAAGAAGTCAGTCAGTCAATCAGTCTGTCTGTCTGCCTGTCAGGAACCGCGTTTTCAGTGACATTGGGGAAAGCTTAAACGAAGTTTTGGGTGTTGATGAAGAACAAACGGGATTTTTGGCGTTAACTAGAGAGAATATCTAGATTTGGGGCTCATCAACAAAGAACAAATTACATTTCTGGGATAAGAAAATACAAACGAGATTTTGGGGGTTGACTAGAAAAGATATAAGTCTGCGGGACTTGTCAACAAAGAATAAATTATATTTTGAGGATTATAAGAAAATATAAACGAGATTCTTGGTTGTAAAGAAAGAATATACAAGATTTTGGGGGTTAATGACAAAGGATAAACGAGATTTTGAGGTTAACGAGTAAGAATATACATTTTGGGGCTTATCACAAAGAATATATATTTTGGGATGAGAAAATATAAACAAGATTTTTGGTTGAAAAGAAAGAATAAACAAAATTTGGGGGATTCATGACCAAGAACAATGTTCATCTGTTCCTCATAATTATAGCTTTTTCACTATCATGGCAAAAAAACTGATCCTTACGCTGTTTCCTTGCCTGAATTCATACAGTTCTTACCCTATTAACTGATCTTCCATCTGCTGCACTTTTTCAATCGAAATCCTACCATACTCTTAAATTGGTATACTAGGTAACATTAAACATTAAGTCCCTATAATTCTTCCAGTCTCATCTAAAACCTTTACACATATACAAAACAGATACTATTCTTCTCACTCATTCACTCAGAACTTTTCCCTCATCCAGAATTATCTTACAAACACTGGCCAACCACAAAATATTTATTTACTAACATACTGCACCGTGTCAAGTGTATTGTTATCAATCCTTGTCTCTTCCCTTTCTTCAACGTCTTGACTGCCATTGTGATATCCTTAACGGAATCTTAGAAGGGATTTTTTATACTTAAGCTACGCATTTTTGTTCTTAGGTCATTCAGAATTTAAGTTTTTTATCTATCACATTCAGAAAATCATCTAAATGGTTATTATGCATACATACACACACACAAACACAAGCACTCTCTCTCTCTCTCTCTCTCTCTCTCTCTCTCACACACACAAACTTTCTCATACACACATAAATAACATAATCCACATCTATCTCGCTGCCTGCAGTTTGATAGTTGACGTAATCTTACAAGTATGAACATAATCCCAGTAGTTCTGACAGACATTATCCAACACTGTCTCATAATAATAAGAAGAAGCTTCCCCTTTGCCATTTCCCTTCTGAAATTGGACATTCACCATCCTTCCTCTCTCTCTCTCTCTGTTTATGTTAGCCCATTGCAAGTTTGGTGGCACAGTATTGTTCTGTCACTGTGATTGCAAGGAAACCCACGGCACAGAAAGAAAAAGGTATAAAGTGAATAATTAGAACTATAATGTTTCTTGGTATACAAATGAAAAGGTAAGATTAAACTATGAGTGAGCAATGAAGGGTTGAAAATGAATGCATGAATCGTGGAATTCTTTAACGGTGATGTCAAAAGTTTGAGAGCAGAAGGAAGCAAGTACGAAATGCGCCGGAGTTTCTTCGGCGCTATCGATTTTTCTGTATGAGCCACGGCCCATGAAGCTTTTAGCCACGGCCCGGAGGTGCCCTGTCAACATACCTGAAAATGGGTATGTTGATCATCCACCCTCCAATCATCAAACACACCAAATTGCAGCCCTCTAGCCTCAGTAGTTTTTATTTTATTTAAGGTTAAAGTTAGCAATACTCGTGCGTTTGGCAACGATACAGGCCACAAACACACAAATAAAAAAAAAAAATAAATATATATATATATATATATATATATATATATATATATATATATATATATATATATATATATATATATATATATATATATATATATATATACATATATACAGCCATAATCTTATGCATGTATGCATGTATATTTGTAAATTTGTGTTTGCTCACTTGTGCATACCTATGCATTTCGCAGATTGTTAAAAATAAAACAGACTCAATTTAGCAGAATAAACGCAAAATTACAGACCAGAAAATGCCACAACACAAAGTCCATCGAGGTGATAATTGTATTTCTTTGTACTCACAAAAAAAAAATAATAGAATGCAATTATGATGAAACCCATGAGAAGCCCGAACAGTGAAAATGGAATTGCATTGTTGCATGAAGCCTTCCGTTTCATACCGGAACCTGGCACTCGTTATGGAGAGCCAAAATAAACCATAAAAGGCAGAAAACGAAGGTAAATAAGTAAACAAAAGGCCTCCTGCTGGGCCAGCCATCGTCGCCTTTGCTCAAGAACTCTTCTTCTTCTTCTTCTTCTTCTTCTTCTTCTTCTTCTTCTTCTTCTTCTTCTTCTACTTCTTCTTCTTCTTCTTCTTCTTCTTCTTCTTCGGAGGAGGAGGAGGAGGAGGAGGAGGAGGAGGAGGAGAAAAAGTCCAGAGGATAATAAGTATCTCTTGTAACCGGACGCCTACAACTCTTATCCGGACACAGGCGGACAGAAAAACACGTTCTTTTTATCTTTTCACATATAAAGTAAAACAGTTTTTTTTAATGGAATGTGATTCCTGAATAATTGGGATTTCTCTTCAGGGAGGATTTAACACCAACACAAAAATGGCATCGAAATTTTCCTCTCTCAGAGTGATTTGACAAAATCAATATTAAGTATGTTATTGATTTAAGTGTGACCATTGGTATTACTTTGACACTTTTATGTTACTAAATTAAATGAAAAACAGTGTATATTTTTATCTTAGTATGAGTGTGTGTGTGTGTGTGTGTGTGTGTGTGTGTGTGTGTGTGTGTGTGTGTGTGCGTTTGATGTGAGAACTATGTGAAAGTTCATATTCCTGTTGAATTTAGTTTCTGCACATCCCATTTTTTTTTGGGACACAAACATCGAGACAAATCAAGAAAAGTTTGAAGCGTCAGTCAACCGGCAAACAACCACAGGAGCCCTTGCATGAATACTGGTGGGACTGCCTCAGTGATGCTTTGCAAAGCACTCCGTTGTTGCCACTACGTGGGATGTGTGATAACACACTGTAACACGTGCAAGGACATACTCAAAATCATCTCTTGGAAAACTGTGCATTCCAACAGTTGGATGCCTCCACAATCACCTTGGCACTGACAACAGACATTATCTTGCATTGTCTCATATTAATAATAAGAAGAAGAAGCTTCCTCTCTGTCATTTCCCGTCTGAAACTGGAGTTTCTCCTTCCTTCGTCTCTCTGTTTATGTTCCGCCATTGTAAGTTTGGCCAAACAGTATTGTTCTGTTACTGCGAATGGAAGGAAGCCCACGGCACAGATAGAGAAAGGGCATGATAGTGAGCGTGCGTACTACGACTAATGAGTGAAGATCACGAGGGAGAAGAATCATTTTAAATGGATCCACGCCCACTTCCACCGAAAACCAAGCATCCTTCATGATTAAGTGCTGCCCTAGCATGGTTAGTCCTCTTCTGATGAGAAGCTGCAGCCGCCCCCTGGGGAGATTGAAGAGCCGACCGACGTAGTAGACATTTTCAAATGTTTTGAACGGATATGTCATACACTCAACAACTGCTTTGCTGGAAGCACCTCCATTAGTCTTTGGAGAAGTCTGCAATCCCATCGTGACCAGGGCACCATCCTCCAGCACTCTGTGGATGCCCACAATTGAGTGCCAAACCCTCAGTGGATCCTACCCACAAAGACTTCAAATAATTGAGGTCCTAAGCATCCACCAGAGAGCGATGCCCCAAAGGCATACAGACTTCATTCACTCTGCCATCTTCTCTCAAGGAGAGGACAGGATGCCTCCATCGACGTCCTTGAGAAGAACCAAATAGAAAAGCTGTTTTCATTGAGGGAAATGGATCTGTATATGATTGCCCCAACTAGCAACGTCAAGCAAGACCAGCAGCAAGAAGTGGGTATCATGCCCATGTGCCTGCATCATGCCCTCTGTAAAAGACCTACGAGGAAAGCATAAGGCGATGAATAAACAAGTTTAAGTACAACTAAGTATCTCGCAGTCCAGACTTAGACAGATATGGGATGAGACATGCCAGCCTGTAGGAATTAAATTCTCACAAGACGACGTCACCGTTCGTCATGGTTTTAGGATTAACAATGATATCATAACGACCCCTAATGTAAATAAACGTCATTTCATCCTGAAAAAGTACAGGTTGCTCTATGAGGAAGAAGAGGCCGTGTTGGCTTTAGACCAGCCTAATCCCAAAACAACCAACATGTAGTAAACTTAGTCTTGAAGAAGATAACATAAATATTAATTTCTCTTTATGTCTCAGGACTCGCTTAGAAGAATCAACTCCAAACTTATATTCCCCGCCGCCACGCCCCCCACCCAACCCAAGCCTTGGTTTTTCTAAGGTACCTTTACAGGTAGAGAGGGCTGAAGTGGGTGAGGAGGGGAGAGAGAGAGAGAGATAGAGAGAATTTGCAATGAAGAGAACGGAGGGACATAGCCAAGATAAAAGGCAATAAGGGAACGAGAGGGGGGGAGGGGGACATAATGCCCAGCTATTGACACCGTCGTCCACAGAACAAGAGCAACTTTCTTCTTCTTCCTCTTCTTCTTCATCTTCTTCTTTTCTGAACGAAAAGAGCGACAGAGGAAGGGGAAGAGAGGGGAAAGGGAAAGCATAAAAGTGTCAAAATAATACCAATTATCACCCTTAAAGAGATAATATCCTTAATATTGATTTTGAAACTCACCCGTAGAGCGGAAAATTCCGATGCCTTTTTTGTTCGTGTTACATCTTCCCTGAAGAGAAATCCCAGGATTCAGGAATCCCATTCCATAAAAAAAACTGATTTACTTTACACGTGAAAAGATAAAAAGAACGTGTTTTTCTGTCCGCCTGCGTCCGGATAAATCATATGCGTCCGGTTACAAGTGGTGTTTATTATCCTTTGGACTTTTTCTCCCCCTCCTCCTCCGAAGAATTCTTGAGGATAGGAAGCCTTTCGTTTACTTGTTTACCTTCGTCTTCTGCCTTTTATGATTTATTTTGGCGCTCTGTAACGAGTGCCAGGTTCCGGTATGAAGCGGAAAGCTTCATACAAACAAGCAATTTCAATTCCAATGTTGGGGATTCTCGTGGGTTTCATCATAACTGTATTTTAATCTTTTTGTTTAAGTACAAAGAAATACAATTATCACCTCGATGGACTTTGTGTTGTGATATTTTGTGGTCTGTTTTTTTGCGTTTATTCTGCTAAATTTAGTCTGTTTTATTTCTTAACAATCCACGAAATACATATGTATGCACAAGTTAGCGAACACAAATGTACAAATATACATACATATTTGCATAACATTATATATATATATATATATATATATATATATATATATATATATATATATATATAAACACAGACATATGCGTATATAAATATAACTTTAAATCTTAAGGTTCTAAAGTTTGGAGTGAGAGGCAGGTAGGTCTGTGGGCGTGTTGGGGCGCTTCCTTTCCCCGTGGGCGAACAATTTCCATTTCAGTAATGGCAGGAGGGAAAGTTGCAACAAGCAGCAAAGCCTCTCAGTCGGGTGTTAGTGATGGGCCAGCGATGCGCTAAACCGCCCCCACCCACCCCCCCAACCCTTTGTTTACGCTTCCTTGTGGCGATGTGGTGCTTCAAGGATTCACTCTGGACTCGATCTGTACAGCTAATACTGATTCTTTGGAATCTAGTGACTGATGACGTCATTCTAGATTGCTATGAAAATTCCGTGAAAGGTCTTTCATCCATTTATGGGGAGAATGAGTATGTGTTCAGATTTTAATGGATTATTGTTCATTGAAACAATACATATTTCCAACTTTCGCAGGTCTGACAGCAAATTACATTTTCCAATAAATACTGTATCATATACACGCACACACACACACACACACACACACACACACACACACACACACACATACAATATATATATATATATATATATATATATATATATATATATATATATATATATATATGCATATGTATGTGTATGTGCATATTGTCAGGTTTCATTACATATATTATTAATTTTAAAATTGTAATAATTTATGAAATCAGCAACTTCCCCAATCTAAGGATATGCTTTAACATCAGTGTACAATTCACGTAGATTTGTTAATTTAATATTGGCTTATTATAGTGAAAATTCAGTCTCCTTTTTCCACGTCTCCTTACTTCTCTCTCATTCCATATCCATAAAAGGGAACAATATCCTTCACAGAGGCCACAGGATCTTTCCATGAAAGGACTAAGTCCTTCATTTGCTCTGTTGTGAGGTCAAAGGTCCTACCCTCCTCCCTTCTTCCAAAATCAGGTCCTTTCAGATCTGGCAGGACTATTTTCCAGGATTGCCGCTGAAGAAGAAATATCCTGATGCTTAAGGATTTGGGGACCAAAGGCCAGAGGTGACCAGAGACCCTTTCTTTCTTGAGACACTTTCTCACTCGGGGACCGAAGACCATTTTTGGACAGAGCGACCAGAAACCATTTTTGGATTATCTAGAGATTATGTCGACATGCGTCTTCAAATTCATTGCACGGGCCCATTTTTCTCTTTTGGAAATTTTTATTTGTACGTTTCTACGTGTAGTGATAAAGAACATTGCTTGCAGTGGAATGAACTGTAGAATGTTATTTATTTTCCCAAGTCATGAAGTGCATTGAGCTTTGGATATGATACTTGATAATTATCGTAATCAAATGTTAGTTAGAAAATAATATCTGTTAAAGAATAGATACAAAGAAAGTTATGGAAATTTCAGATTACTGATTGTTCATGCTCTCAGTCAAATTTTATGTGAGACTATCAGTAACTCCTGCACTATGAAACAGAAAAAGACGTTTTACTTTGGGACTGAGAAAGATATGATAAACTTCATATTGATTTTGCATCGTCAAAAAGAAAGGTGTCTTTAGTGCCTCAAGGATTTTATAATGCATACCAAATAAAACATCAAAAACACAGGCAATGCATGGCGGATTCCCTGTATTTACAGACATGACATTTGCTTCAAGCATCTTCCATAAACCCTTTTAAAACAGCTCCTTTTTCCACTAACGCCCCAAGTACTTGCAGCCCAAAGATCTATGGAGTGCGCTCTCCTCAATTCACATTCTGTCGAGGAGTCACGTTGTCATTCCAATAGTCTCAGGGCTGAACTCCTTCCACTTTCTCAACCGATGGTCGACAATTGTAATGTTAATGTAACACCCAATTGTAGCTCAAAACATGAAGGAATTTAGGACTCATTGCTTCCACTGCTTATGTATGTACGTATGTGATGATTAGCTTGTCGTATTATCTATTTATCTATTTTATTTATTTATTGTTATGGTAAATTTTTCATATATTAGTCTCCTTATATCCTCAATAATCTAAAAATATAAAACTAATAAGGTACTTCAGTAGTGACATGCGTAATTTATCATTCTAAATTTAACTGCATAGGTCACAGGTAACTGATTATATTAAAAACTCTAATGACATCCACCGGAGTTTCAGCCAATACTTAATGCCAAAATGTAATCGCCAATTTAGGGAAACGCCAAGAAATATGACCCTATCAAAATGTAGCAGAAATTCCTGACATAGCTACGATCAGAGGTGTGTCAGTTAAATCGGAAGATCTATGGGATCAAAGAATTATCATTCCTCTATAAAAGTAGATAATTTAAGAGGTTAGATTTTCCATGAAACAGAAGAGGAGAGAGGAATAGATAATTTTGAATAACTACAGAAATGTTTTTTAGAACACCAGAAATAGCTGGAATAATTTATGATAAAATTACTGTTTTTTCTGTCATCCTCACAAACATCTTCCTTCCTTCCTCGAACAAAAAAAAAAAAAAAAAAAAAGGAAAAAGAATCACAATTTTATTTTGGTTGCTTTGTGAGATGGGGAAATTAATTAATATTAAATTCCTTGATTGTTTAATAAAAACGTTGTCTAACGATTGTCAGTTTTGAGGGAATAACAGGGCCTCCTCACTCCCAGAATGCCAATGACGACAGGACCTTTTCATCTGATGACCCTGGAATTGGATTAAGTGGAATTAAATTCCTCCTGTTAGTGGTGGGAGAGGGACAGGAATTATGGTTGAAGAGGAGAGGAAATAAATGGGAAGTGAGAGGGATTTAATAAGGAAGGAAGGAATGAGGAGGTGAAAAGAAAATGGTATATATAAACTAAAGGGAATTTTAACAGGAGTTAAATGATTAACCATTTGCACACTGTAGTGAGGATCGTGACACTCTTAAAATAATAACCCCAACACTAGAATAGAGAGAAAAAAAGAAAGGATGTAGCGTAAACCTAAAAAAATAATGCTTGGAGAAACATTGGGATACTGGTACAGAGCGGGAGTAAGGTTTATATACAGATGCAAATTTTTTTAACAAATTTAACCAGTCTCATTTTAAAACTTTTTTGATGGTAAGCTTTTAAACAATCAGACGGTGTAGCCATGGGCTCTCCTTTGGGTCCGACATTTACAAACATCTTCATGTTCTCCCTGGAGGAGCGCATGCTTGATGAGTGTCCTCTCAGGTTTCACTCTATTTTTTATGTAAGGAATGTTGATGGATGACACATTCGCATTATTCAGAATGGATTCGGATACTGACTCCTTTTAGCATGCGCTAATTCTCAGCATAACAAAGTTCCTCGATAGGACGAGTCGGTAGAGTTCTCGGCTAGCACTCTGTTAGGCCCGCGTTCGAGTCTCCGGCCGGCCAATGAAGAAGTAAAGGAATTTATTTCTGGTGACAGAAATTCATTTCTCGGTATAATCTGGTTCGGATTCCAAAATAAGCTGTAGGTCCCATTTCTTGCTAGGTATCAATTGGTTCTTAGCTACGTAAAATAAGTCTAATCCTTCATGGGCCAGCCCTAGGAGAGCTGTTAATCAGCTCAGTGGTCTGGTTAAAGTCTAAGGTATACTTAACTTTTACTCAGCATAATAAAATTAAATTCACGGTGGAAAGAGAGGAAAATGGTCAACTACCTTTTTCAGATACACTGTACTTGTAACAAGAGAGAATGGTTCATTTTAACACGTCTGTTTTCAGAAAGAAAACTTTTACGGGTTTACCCTTTGATCCAATTATTACAGCTCATGTTTTTATAATTTTAAGCTTAATTCAGTGTCGATTCTATTTCCATAGGGCATTTTTAATTACATCAAACTGGCATTCCTTCAATCTGGAAATAAATGACCTTTTGGAATATTTTCAAGAATAACTGCTTCCCTCAAAAACTTTTTCATAAGAAGCTTCGTAGTTTTCTTGATAATCAGTTTTACAACGATGTCAAAACATTTATCACGGTGCAAAAAGTTAGTTTTATTTATATTAAGTTTCCATTTTCACATGATGACTCCTTCAGAAAAGGTTTATCCAAATCATACAAAATCATTATAGTGCAGTCCGTATTAAACTAATACCGAAAGATCCCTTAACCATCGGGTCTTTCCTCAAGTATAAAGATTGGTTAAGTCCCTTCTTGACCTCTAATGTAGTATATAAATATACTTGCCCAAAGTTTAACTCTGGGATATACGAATATGTGGGCTCTACGAAGAGGTTACTGAGGGTCAGAATCAATTCTCATCGTGGAATAAATTTTCGCACAGGAAGTAGGCTCTCCAACCCTGAGCACTCAAATATCAGGAATCATGCAAAAGTTTGCAAAACCCATATCAGAGAGACGATTTTTTTGCATCATAGAGCAAACGCAGAACCCGCACGAACTGCCCATTCTAGAGTCGTTGCTCATTAAGCAGCAAGTTCCCCAGTTGAAGACCCAAACCTCTTCGATCCAACTGCATCTCAGCTAACGGGTCTCCTGCTTTCTCTCGTGTCATTCAGTCTTCCTTTCTCTGAACGGAAGGTTGGTCGGCGGTCTTAGCTTTTAAATATGTTTTTTGTAATTGCAAATAATAGTCTTTTTACTGTTTTTTTATTTTTAACAAATTTAAGATTGTTTTATAATTTTATCATGTTTACTGACAGATTCCCAGAAGTTGTAATGAAGATAATATTACGAAACGTCGGAGTAAGGATAAGACAAGTGTAGAAATTGGTCTGTTTCCTTAGTCAACCTGGATTTGATGTCGCCCTTGGTCTTCATCTATCTGCACCTTTGTTGTGTGTGCATATATATATATATATATATATATATATATATATATATATATGTATGTATATATATATATATATATATATATATATATATATATATATATATGTATATATATATATATATATATATATATATATATATATATATATATATATATATATATATATATATATATATATATATATATATATATATATATATATATATATATATATATATATATATATATATATATATATATATATATATATATATATATATGTGTGTGTGTATATATATATATATTAAACAAAACCTAACAACGAAATAAAAACCGCACTACAGGTTTGAAAACACATACTTTGGTGTCTTACACTCCAATTTATTATCACAATCTCTCTTCAGCATACAACCACCAAACAACAACCCCATTTTTCCCTTGAGGTTCAGAGTTCTAACCCATTAGAACCTCCCTGTACTGAAGTCGGTCTCAGACCTCGAAAAACGTTTCTTGAATTAATAAATAAAATTATTAAATTAAAATTCATCATCATCTAAAGGAATAATTCACACATATGGACGGGAAAGCGACCCAGGAAACATCACGCATTCAATATCTCTTAGATGTCAATTATATACAAATATAAATGTGAGTATATTAATAACCAAAGCGAGGCCAAACTGCTAAAAGCATCAGCGTCGGACGGAATCAGATTAGATGTTGTTGGGTGGAAAGCGCTACTGGGTTTGTTAGGAAATGGTTACGCAGCTTCCATAAGAGGAGTGTCTATTTTATTTTCATTTTTATTTTACCCACAGTGGTTACGCAGCTTCCATTAGAGTTTCTTTTATTTTTTTCATATTTAGTTACTCTATAGTACTGTTGTTAGTTGGGGATACGGTACAAAGTGTTTACTTTGATATATTTTCAGAAGACGGTCAGTCCTGTTGGCTGGGCTTTTATTGAGATATCTTTATTTAGATAAGAATGATCTTAATGTATCTGCAACCGTTTAGGCAGACAATAAAAGGTTTTTTTTCTCTCTCTACATATATACAATATATATATATATATATATATATATATATATATATATATATATATATATATATATATATATATATATATATATATATATATATATATATATCTATATATATATATATATCTATATATCTATATATCTATATATCTATATATATATATATATATATATATATATATATATATATATATATATATATATATATATATATATATATATATATATATATATATATCCTCTAAACCTGATAAATATAGTTGAACACAGCAATCAATTTCAAGTTAATAATCAGTGTACAAACATAAATTTCCTAACTTATACTTAACTGTACACTTAAAACAGCACTTAAATCCTAAAGGAAGCCATTACGTAGGAGTACCATACAAAGAGGCTCTCCTATTTAATCCTAGACTGAAATCTTTTCAATCCTTTCAGCAACTTCTGGTCCCTGTTAAGTTATTCAGTTGTCATAAAAGAAAATATGTGACCAAGATTAGCACTTGTATTCTTTCATTGCTTTTAATACAATTTTGTCTGTTTATTAATTTACCAATTTATTTGTTCTTTTTAATAAGGGAGATCTCTTCTTTCTGCATTTCCCTTTACCTTCTCTTACTTCTTTCTAATGAACACCACATTATTCTTTGGAAGCTTGGATTTCAAGTCAATGGCCCCTGTGGTGGGCTTCTTGTTCCATATAAATAGGGTTCATCGTCTGAATAATAATAATAATAATAATAATAATAATAATAATAATAATAATAATAATAATAATAATAATAATAATAATAATAATAATAATAATAGAAGCAAAGAAGACCAGAAGAAGACTCTTGTGAGTAACAGACTTGGAAAATGACCTAATGGGGAGTCCACAAGAGAAGGCGGCTGGATGCCGGCTTTCACAGAGTCTGGATTATTGGATATCCATTTGATGATAGGATGGAAATGTGCCAGAACTGGTTCATCGTTTTCTCTCTCTCTCTCTCTCTCTCTCTCTCTCTCTCTCTCTCTCTCTCTCTCTCTCTCTCTCTCTCTCTCTATATATATATATATATATATATATATATATATATATATATATATATATATATATATATATAATCTCTCGTGCTCTTTCTATATATATAATCTACTCTCTCTCTCTCTCTCTCTCTCTCTCTCTCTCTCTCTCTCTCTCTCTCTCTCTCTCTCTGCTGACTCTGGTATTGCATCGCACTGACTGAGTATTAGACGAATGTGTTTTCATAGATATCCATAATTTCGGTCGACAAATGCACTGACTCTACTGTTTATGAATACAGCTAAAAATGAATTTAAACATGCTTTTGTCTCTTCTCAGAACCTTGTATACTTCAGACCTCAACGCTGTGTGATTTATTTAGTTTTTAACATTGCGGTTGATATGATGCTGAGAATGAATATCTTACATGTAAACTTCTGAATCACGTTTCAATGACATTTTTTAATCATGGTTGTTTCGCCCCGATGCGATGTTCAGAATAATAAGCATTCAAATGGTCCTCACATTAAAGTGTTAAAAGTAAAAAGCATCAAAGTTCAAATAATCTATAGAATTGATCTTAATTACATCTAAGATACATATTGTATTCTATTACAGGTATCTTGAAATTAAGCCCATTTACTAATGGACCAATATGAATATTGCAACTGAAGGAAAATAGCACCAAACAGTATATAATTTGAAAAGCAAAATAAAGTTATTGGAAAGTGACTGAAGTTCCTGGGTGAGCTCTTTCATTTCGGGTTTCATCTGCCGTGTTTGTGCACGCAAGGGAAAATAAAATTTGGATAAAGATGCAAAGGGAGTGACGCTCGGAAAATTGAATTTCAAAAAGTTCCGAAGCTCAGGTGAATGATTATCTCGAGAGCTTTCCTGACGCGGATGATTGATGGGGAGTCTCAGAAAAGAAAGGAAGACTGTGGGAGGTATTGGAAGCTAAAATGCTTTCTATTTTACAAGAACTGCAATGTGAATTCAGTTTTCTTAACCGTCAGTTTTCTCTTTATTTTAGTTTTTCAACAACTGCAGTTGAGAATAATACCAGGCATAACATTGATTTGGCCTGTGAAATCTTGGGTTTTTTCGAGACAGACCATTTTATATATTTTGCCCTGTAGGGCCATTTCATTCTTTTGCTGCCTCCGCACACATTCACTTTCTTCCATCTTACTTTCCTCAACCCTCTCCAAACAATTGATTCATAGCGCAACTGCAAAAGGTTTTCCTCCTGTTACGACTTTCAAACCTTTTTAATGTCAATTTCCGTTTCGGCGCTGAATGACATCATAGGTCCCAGCGCTCGGCCTTTGGCCTAAATTCTCTATTTTATTTAATTCATATACTTTGTCCGGTCCTCACAAAAGTCAATTCAGTACCGCTTTCAATATAACTGTTGATTTTCCTTAATAAGTTTCATAGCCGGAGAGAAAGTAACCCTTTCATTCAGTCCCGTAGTAAAAGTTGTAACTTTCGTTTCTTGTTGACCTCTACATGTCTGATAGAATGTGAATGGTCCTGTTTCCGAAACGCTTGCTGATTATATTTACTTTCTGCATGGCTGATGGGGGCGTCTAAAATGCTGTTTGAGAAAACTGCGTCATTAAAGGTTATACGTACACCATGTACCATAACCCTGTTCTCAATCCTCGGTTGTGATTTTATCTTTGTGTTGTGGAATCTATGGTCTGTGGTTCGAAATCCATGACCATAAAGTATACAGTACTGAAGCAAAGCACAGTTTTTGTTTCCTAGACCATTTCACGAGGTTGTGGATAGCCTCTTATTATCTTTTGTTAATATTATACATACTCTTACATACATACATGAATACATATATACACATATACGCATATATATATATATATATATATATATATATATATATATATATATATATATATATATATATAATAGGAAAAAGAATATCCTAAGGAATTTGTATTTAAAAGGAAAAGTATAAAAGCTATGCATCATTTTACACATCATATAACACTTCTGAAAATGGTTCAATGGGAATTAGAGCCACGGATACAGAGGCTTACCGAACAGGCAGATTCTATTATTTGTCTAAATCTTTTTGCTCTTTTAATATTCACTTTTCAATTTCCAAGAGACAAGAAAAAACAACTGGAATAATCCCCAGATTTGATGGCGACTCTCGGATCATAATGTTTGCAGACACACTGTCATATTTTCCAGGGAAAAACCGCCGTCATTTTTTGTTTTATTCTCTCGTGAATCATTTTTAGCTATTATCCTAAAAATCGAGAACTGACTTTTGTTACAGAATTAACATTAATATTCTGGTCGGGGATTTTGCCTGACAGAGAGAGCCCTGGTTTTTCGGGGCTGAAAAACCTTCCACAAAGTGCGTTTGTGGATGTGGTTGTGGAAGGTTTTTCTGGTTCTTTCCAGGTTGAACATTCTGAGTTCTTAGAGTATATATATATATATATATATATATATATATATATATATATATATATATATATATATATAATATTAAATTTCAGACTCACACCAGGATCGAATCCAGGTCTTTTAATTGAAGGCAAGGCAGTTAGCCTGCCCAGGTAAAGCCTAAGGCACAGTTGTAATTAGGTTCCAATTTCTTTTATGATTTGTATGGCTTAGTTGGCAGCGGCATTACCTTTCAAATGAAAGACGTGGGTTCGATCCTGATGTGACCCAGAAATTCATATCTGTTCCCACGTGATTGTCTGTTGACTATTTCTATCATATATATATATATATATATATATATATATATATATATATATATATATATATATATATATATATATATATATATATATATATATACACACACACACAAACTGTTGAGACTTGTAATATCTAACCAGGGAAAACCGGAAAGAGCTTCGACAACTACATCCACAAACCCACTTTGTCATTCAGTCACCTGATGCATTCCAAAATCCCTGGCCAGAATATTGATAATCCTGGAACAAAAGTCGCTTCCAGAATTATAGGACAACAGCTAAAAATGATGATGAGAGAATAAAAAAAGAAAGTCGAATACCGCGGTTTTTGCCTGAAAAATATGATAGTGTCTTTCCAAACATTCGGATCCGATAGTCGCCATCAAATCTGGGGATTATTCCTATTACTATTTGTTCTCTATATAAAACGTCACTTGGAAATTCAACAGCGAATGTCGGAAGAACAAGACATTGAAAAAAGTAATTGAATCTGCCCGTACGGTAAGCCTCTGTATCTGTGGCTGTAATTGTTATGTAACGGTTTTCAGAGGTGTTATACGGTTTATGAAATATAGTTCCTCGTTGGACGAGTCGGTAGAGTTCGAGTCTCCGGCAGCCAATGAAGAATTGAATTTATTTCTGGTGATAGAAATTCCTTTCTCGCTATAATGTGTTTCGGATTCCACAATAAGCTGTAGGTCCCTTTGCTAGGTAACCAATTGGTTCTTAGCCACGTAAAATAAGTCTAATCCTTCGGGCCAGCCTTCTCTAGGAGAGCTGTTAATCAGTTCAGTGGTCTGGTAAAACTAAGGTATACTTATGAAATATTATATGGCTTTACATATTTGTCCCTTCATATTCAAATTCCTTTGGATATGCTTTCTTTAAAACACAAAGACAACATAGATTTTTTCTCTTATGTACTATATATAAGGAACAAATACACACAAGCATTTAATTTCATATATATATATATATATATATATATATATATATATATATATATATATATATATATATATATATATACATATATATATATATATATATATATATATAATTATTTTAAGCATACAGTGGGCAGGTATTTTTGTGTCAGCGTTTATACAGGTGCATGGACTGGTTAAGCTGACTAATTGCTGGTCTGCGAAAATGTAGCTTTTAATGTGCGAGAAGCCCTGTTCAAAGCAAGTGGTTTTTGTGATGGCGTTAACATTCCTCGCACATAGAGACAGTGAGAGTTTGTTCGCATTTTCGGAAAGCTGAGTTCAGCATTCAGCGAACGTCCAACCCACTTGATGCATTGCTTCTGGCCATGACCAGGAGCATTGGGAGTACCGTGATCAAGTGGTGAAAACTTTGTGATACCTGTGGGTTCAGAGGACTGGTTCACATGTGGTCAGGCCAC
>NC_089755.1:2353524-2363524 GCF_040412425.1 Macrobrachium rosenbergii
ATTTATAGATATATATATATATATATATATATATATATATATATATATATATATATATATAGATATATAATAAAAACAGAAAACAAGAGCGTATGCCATCTAAATTCACAATAGACCTCCATTTCTGTGCCTCTTTACAAATCAAGAGATACTGATGATGAAATGAAATAGCAAAATAGAATGCCACTTTCTGTCCCAACGGGAGATGTTTGTGTTACATGACCTTCCCCCCAAATCATTTTGCAATTCAGTCGGAAACGTGACAAAGAGCAACAACAGCGAATGAGATGGAGCAGTTGTCTTTAAGTATTTATGATTCCACTTATGGAGGAGACTTTCTCTGTTGGCTCCATTTAAACCCCTACTGTATACTTTTGTTTTCATTTCCTTCAATAATATTTCTCACCTCCTACTGAGGGTTCCAAGTTCTTTGATTACCTCTTACTCAAGATATCTAAACATGCGATTTCAGTCTGATAACCTTTATCATGTTTTACTTCAATATAAGAGTAGCCCTTGTTTGGGAAATACCTGGGAAGATTGCCTCTCTCTCTCTCTCTCTCTCTCTGGAAAACAATGGACATGTCTTCGAGCACTTTGTACTTGAGAGCACCAATGAGGATAAAGGAGGCCATCCTCCCCTAATCTCGCTTCCCACCAACACAGAGTCCTTCTGGAGAGACTGGAGGGAATCCTTCATCTCTTATTCCAGAAGGACTCCAGAGGCCTCCTCCAAGATGTGTGGGATGAGACATGTGCTCAAAGAGACACGTCCATGTGGCATAAGCCCTGCCTTGCAATTGCTTCCTATGCTGATGATGATTGTTAGAATGGAATGCATTTATTCATTCGATTGAAATGCTTGCAAGCATGCAGCCACTGGCAATTGTCGTGGAATTTGGTTTTTCGGTTTGTGTTATATTTTATTTTAATGTATGGTTAGGTGTTTATTAATTATTCTGTACGGAAAATTAGTCTTGTGAGTATGAAATGATGACCAATACAGCATTTCAATTTTTATTTTTAATTTTAGTTTTTACTTCTAATTTTAATTTTGAGTTTCAATTCTAATTTTCATTCTTAATTTTGATTTTGATTTTTAATTTTGATTTTGATATTTATTTTCAATTCTAATTTTGATTTCGAATAACTATGTTATTCATAATTCATAAATCATACCTAATTACATTAGGAATCACTGCCCCTCGCGGGGTACTGCCGTCAGTGCACATTACGTGGTGCACTGTAGGCATTAGTTAGAGGTAGTCTGCACCATCCCATTGCCAAACAGCTGCACCCACTTTCATTCCTTTTACTGTACCTCTGCTCATATTCTCTTTCTTCCATCTGACTTTCCTCAACCCTCTCCTAACAACTGATTCATAATGCAACGGCAAAAGGCTTTCCTCCTGTTGCACCTTTCAATAAACCTTTTTTATTTTCAGTTTCCTTTTCAGCGCTGAATGACCCCATAGATCCATGTGCTTGGCCTTTGGCCTAAATTCTATAATCTATTCTATTCTTTGTTCCATATTGCTGTCCAACCACTCCAACTCCCTCTTTTCACGGTCTTAAGCACTGAATGGCTGGAAGTGCCCAAACAGTGCTTGGCTTTGTTGTGGAATTTTTATAAACAAACCACTTTCAATCAGGAATCACTGGAGTAAATTTCTAAGTCACTTATTCCTACCGGAATCTTCTGACCGTGATAACTTTCAACCACCATGACACTCAGGAATCAATTTCCAGCTGTAATTGTTCCAGAGAATTGCCTCTGATGGGGGAGGCTGTTTGGAATATACAGCGCCTAAATATCGTTGGTTCAGATTTTCATTACTCATTTCGTTTCTTCTTAAAAACTCACTGGAAATATTTCCGGTATTTTATGTTTACGCCTTCCTGCGTCTCCTTTGGTTTTGCTGTATTTTGTGAGGAATGTAGCTAATATGTGTCAGTCAATATTACATTTGTCTCTTAGTTGCATTCATGTATACATATATACTTACATATATAATATATTATATATTTATATACATTACATATATATATATATATATATTTTATATGTTTCCTGTGCAGGTGGATCTTATGACTCCACAATTATTACTTTACTCGAAAATGGCCTTGTAAGATACCCAGGACATATAAAACACAAACAAAAAGAAGTACACGGAGCGGAGGGCTCTTCACTAGGGAAGTGCGTGAAACACGTGGATATAAAAATAGTTATATTTGATAGCACACAAGGTCAAAAGGAAAATTAACTGAAAATACGGTAAATTACTGCCGTAGAAGTCCTCCCGAAGGGGGAGCTTGGGAATGCCAGGAACACGGACCAAGGATAATTCTGCTACAGGCGTCTTTCTGAAACGATATTTGGACCCACGTTACACATCTAAGGCTGGAATTTGGGGATTGAATTACTCGGGGGTGCACTGAAGGCGCCAAGGACTCCTCGAGGCGTTACTTGTGACTCAGAGGAGAGAAGCTGTGAACACGTGGGCCTGGCTTGAACTAAGGAATATCAGGGAACACAAAGTTATAGGCCCAGAGATTAATAAATGCAAAAGGGCTAAGTAATCGTGACTAGCAACTTGTTTTGGGTACATTACCACATTTGTAGGGGCGTAGGGCTGACGACGTCTTCTGCCGAGAAACACGTGTGGGAGCGTGGACAAATGGTAGCCTCCCTCTCCAAGGTATTTCTTCAAGTCGTAGATTGGGGCGGAAAAGGGCGCCCTTGGGATGATGAAAAGGCCGCCGTTTAATGTCAGCTCGCGTTTGGAAGACTTGCAATCCCCCTTGCAGTCTTCTAAGGCCACGTGGAATGGAACACGGGGCACACAGGGCGGCGATGGGATCCACGTGGCGGCGAGCGGAAGAGGAGGGCAGGGGCAACGGCCTGCAGGAGACTGGACTTGTTCTCGGCTTAAACTAGCGGGCGCGTGTGAGGAGAGCTATCCTGGCCCTGACCTTTTATTGCTTCTGGACAGGGGGTAGGGGGCGATGTCCTGACCCAGATCGCCGACCCGGATATCATAGAAAACGATTTTCTTTCCTGTACCAAAGAAAACAGTGCAAAGCCAGTTTACTGTCCCCAAACTATTATATTTTCTCTGAGCCCCTATTTCCCCCGACCTTCAAAGGTTCAAACCAACCCAAAGCAGGGAAGGAGAAGAGTTTCCTAGCGGATTTTGGCGCTACTCTTTACAGCCCCTGGCAAGATAATATTCACACCTATAAACGGGTGCGAATATTGACAAAAAAGCAAAAATGAGCGAAGAAAACATTCGACTTTATTCTATCTTTTACTTTGCTACAACCTTTACTTTACTTTTATTTGTAAAACTCTGATGCCACACTAATCAATAACAAACTGAAGGTTTACTTTAGGAGCAGAGTGCAATTTAGGATATACAATAAAAGGGTAGACTTGTTTGCAAATTAATTATTGCTCAAATACTTCCTAAGTACTGTTTCTACCCATTCTTTATTCGATTTACTTTACTGGGAGTAATAAGGCGCTCAAAGAAAATAAACAAAGAACACTTCAAAATTTCAAAATAACAACAAAATAAAACATACAAGGCAGAATTTAAAAGGGAAACAAATGTAAACCCACTGATTCCTTAATGCTATCCTGGAATTACAGGCATGCTATTACTTGTGCCTTGAAGAGGCGGCATTCGTGACAATACACTGTAGGTATTAAATAATATCCCCTTTACCAAAATTGTAATATTAGAATTCAATTCTTCTTTTCAATCGACCTCCAATTGTTCACAAGCTCGACGAGCATAACTAATATTTCCACGAACGCTAATCTGAAGGGGCAAGAACTTGACAGCTGTGAGGCAAAGAGATTATTCGCGGGTTTTAACTCGCCAACTTAAATGACGCTAAATTTTTACGTCTGCAGCTTACAACTCGGGTGTAAGCTAAAAATAGACTACTCGACTTATGAATGGGAGGATAAACAAATGAAGGGAAAATGGACAAGGATAACATTCTCCACATGGATAATTAAAAAAAGAAATGTAAATAAAAATAAAGGAAACTACACAGAACAACAACGAAGGATATTACTTCATACTAAAGGGCGGGCGGTGTGATTAAAAAGGCAACGTTAAAATTCGTAAGGGCAGGAGTCTTGTGCCTCGAGATTCGTTAAAAAAAAAAAAATGAGAAAAGATTAAATGCAAAAGTAAATAATATACGTAAAAAATAAAGGATAACAGAGTGAGGTATTTATGATTTACTTCTTTATCTAACTTCCGTCGCCAACAGACGACGGTCAGAGCTAACTCTCAGCCCAAGGGCGGGGAAAGAAACCCAAAGGGCGCGACCCCTTCAGGAAGAGTTGACACGCCTGCCTTGTGCCAAAGGACGGGCGTAAGGGCGTGCCACTTCCCACTCTGTCTCTCTTACTGCTTCAAAATAAAATTATTTATACATTTTAAAAGGGGATGATATCCCATATATTAACTGCCGCTTGCGGTGGTAAGTAAGGGAAAGTGTGAAGGAAAGATCGATAGAGAAGGATGAGGGATAGAAATTCCAAAGGAAAGGAAGAAGATAGCGGAAGGCCTTGACGTCCTCTCCTGGATGAAAGGTGCCAAGACGTTCAAAGATGAAGAAGGGGGCCCTATGCCAGGTTTGCACAGGGGCCAGAAGAGCTCGGGGCTCCTTGTGGACTACCTGCGATCGCCCACACCGTGGTAACTCCGCGCGAACCTCTCCTCCTTGGACCGTTGTCCTTGGCCGGGAATCGGAGGGCCCGAGGCCAAAGGGCGGCAAGGGGGTGCCATCTGGGTCAGCTGCTGCGACAACTGACCCAGGAATTTTGTTCGCCATCTCGGACATTAACCGGCGCAGATCGCAGAGTTCATCGGCCCAGGAAGGCGGGGCAGAATCATGACTCGCGGAGGAATCTGCGGCGGGCGGCGCAGAGAGAGGGGACGGCCGGAGGGGGGCGGGGTCGATTTGCTTGCAGAGGTGACCAGCTCAGGCACTGACATTGGCACTGGCGCTGGTGGCGATGTGGTGGTGGTCTCGTCTGTCTGGATGGACGGAGACTGGCACTGCTCAGTGCACTGAAGGGGCACTGGCAGAGGAGTTGAAGGCCGAGATTCTCCTGAAGGGAGATCTGGCGAGGCCTCGGCACTGGCACTGATGCCGTGCCGGGCACTGGACTCGGATTTGGATGATTTATTGGGGAATGGGGACCCGTAATGGTTGTGGCTTGAAAGGGGACGCAAAGTCTTGGCCCAGGATGACGTCATAGCCTCCTGGAATGTGTTTCGCCACGGCGAGACGAAGGGTCCTGGCTCTGTGGGGTCGGGTGACCCTCAGTTGGACCGTTGGGAGGATCATCTTAAACTCGTTTATGCCCTCAATGGTGACGAGCTTGCGTCGGTCAATTCTAGCTCCATAGGGAACTTTGTCCCTCCTTATGAGGGAAATTTGCGCGCCAGAGTCGTCAAATGCCTTGACCTGGCGTGCTGAGTATTTACCTCGAGGAGGTGCCACATAGATGGGACCCTCGGCAGGAGGGCCTAAGGACTCGGGATTCGTTACTGCCAGGGCGACGGCGGGAGTTCCTGCCTTATTATTTCTAGGGCATTTTGCCCATGAGGAAGAGTGGCCATAAACCTTGCACGCCGTGCAAAAGGTTTGGCTGAAATCTCTTCGCACTGCCCGGCAGAGCGCGCAGGCGACTTATTAGGGGCTGTCCGGGAGAGAGAGACGCGGGTGGTTTACTGCGGCATTGCTCCTTGGCATGCCCGATCTTTTTTACAGAACCCGCACACAACGGGCTTCTGTGATTGTCCATTCTTCGGCGGAGGGGCACCCGATAGGTAGGCGGGTGGCGTAATTTTGCGCTGCAGCGAGCTCTCCTGGGGTGATGGGTGTCCCATAGATCCGCTATTCGGCAGCAATCAGCTAAGGTGGGGGCTCCTTCTCGGCGATGTGCGTGGCGAGGGCCGGCGGGGTGTAGAGTAGGAAGTTCTCTATTTGTATTTGTTCGATGGCATCGTTGAGGGTCGTAACCCCACGGCCTCGAACCATTTGGCACGGGCACGCTCGGACTTGTAGGCCCAGTCTGCCCAGGTTTGATTGGCCTCCTTCACTAGCCCCGCGCCAGCGCTCCTCCAGCGTTCAGGGGGTTATCTCGTAAAAGACGCCTTGGCAATAGTCTGGCGTACGACCTCCCAATTTTCCTGCTCCTCCGGCGGGAGGGCCCTGTAGGCCATCAGGGCCTTCCCTCCAAGGAACTTGCCCAACACCAGGGAGAGTTCGGCGGCACTCAGGGGCAGGCCTTTAACACTGTCTCGGCGCTGTCGAGCCACACCTCGGCTCGGCCTCCGTCCACTTTGGCATGCAAGCGATAGCCTGGCTGAAGGCACTCATTCCTGGGGGCAGGTGGAGGCGAAGGGCCACTCTGTTGCAGCATTGCGAGTTCATGGGCACGCTGCTTGTCCCTTTCTTCCCTCTCGGCTTCTTCTCGTTTCTCCTGGGCCAGTCTTTCTGCTTCACGTTCCTGTCTCTCTGCGTCTTCCCGTCTCTCCTGAGCCAGCCTCTCTGCTTCTCGTTCCTGCCGTGCGGCTTCCTCTCGTCTCTCCTGAGCCTGTCTTTCTGCTTCTACTTGTCTCTCCTGAGCCTGTCTTTCTGCCTCTCGTTCCTGCCTTGCGGCTTCTTCTCGTCTCTCCTGAGCCTGTCGTTTCTGCCTGTATGGCGTCCATCCTCTCCTGTACCCAGTCTCTTAGTTCTCTCCCGGAAAGGCCGAGTTCCTTCCCTGAGGACATGAAGAACTTGAAATCCTCGCTCTGCTGAGACCGTGTCGACATTTTGCAGGCGGGAGAGGACGCTAGTAACACACAGAATTAATTTCCCAGAGCTGTGGGAATCTTGGACACTTTTTCAAAGGACGTATGATTGGTCTCCCGATTTACCGACGGAGCGGGCTGATTGGGGACGATGAATTAGCAATGATTGGTCTCCCGATTTACCGACGGAGCGGGCTGATTGGGGACGATGAATTAGCAATGATTGGTCTCCCGGTTTACCGACGGAGCGGGCTGATTGGGGACGATGAATTAGCAATGAGTGGTCTCCCGGTTTACCGACGAAGCGGGCTGATTGGGGACGATGAATTAGCAATGATTGGTCTCCCGGTTTACCGACGAAGCGGGCTGATTGGGGACGATGAATTAGCGATGATTGGTCTCCCGATTTACCGACGGAACGGGCTGATTGGGGACGATGAATTAGCAATGATTGGTCTCCCGATTTACCGACGAAGCGGGCTGATTGGGGACGATGAATTAGCAATGATTGGTCTCCCGGTTTACCGACGAAGCGGGCTGATTGGGGACGATGAATTAGCGATGATTGGTCTCCCGATTTACCGACGAAGCGGGCTGATTGGGGACGATGAATTAGCAATGATTGGTCTCCCGGTTTACCGACGAAGCGGGCTGATTGGGGACGATGAATTAGCGATGATTGGTCTCGATTTACCGACAAAATGGGCTGATTGGGGACGATAAGATTAGCAATGATTGGTCTCTCGATTTACCGACGAAGCGGGCTGATTGGGGACGATGAATTAGCAATGATTGGTCTCCCGGTTTACCGACAAAATGGGCTGATTGGGGACGATAAGTTAGCAATGATTGGTCTCAGATTTACCGACGAAGCGGGCTGATTGGGGACGATGAATTAGCAATGATTGGTCTCCCGGTTTACCGACGAAGCGGGCTGATTGGGGACGATGAATTAGCGATGATTGGTCTCGATTTACCGACGAAGCGGGCTGATTGGGGACGATTAGTTAGCAATGATTGGTCTCCCAAGGTAACGACAAACGGGCTTACCGACAAAACGGGCTTGGGGACTAGATTGGGATATATATTTAGGTCTCCCGAATTACCGACAAAACGGGCTCACTTGGGGACTGAATGGAAAATGAATCGGTCTCACCAACGGACCGACGACACGGATTTATTGGGGACAAGAATAGAAATATAGGCGCCAGGAATTTCCGCACAGACGACGTCTGATCAGCGAGGGCGCTAGTTTTACTGACTTATGGGAGAAGTGTAATTCTCAAGGGCAATTAGGTGGGTGGCCATCCCACATTCACAACCGATAGGCAACACACGCAGCCGTAGTAAAAGCACAAAACAAAACACAAAAAAAAAAAAACAGAACAATACAGAACATATGATGTCAGACCCCAATAATGCAAAACAATTTGGTAGAGCGAAGCAAATCAAACAAACAAATGTTTTTTCCTAACTGGGCCATGGAATGGACGGTCAAGGCCGTCTGCGCCAAATGAATGAACGACGACCCGTAAACACCCGGGACTTCCTGAAATGCGGAACAGACGACGGTTGTTGACCCTTTTCGTCCTGGGCGTATAATATACGCTTTCGCTCCTATTTCTAAAACGAGAGAGAGAGGGTAAAAATGCGTCAGCAATGCTAATCTGACTTTCGAACACGTGGTTGACGTCGAGGTCTCTCGCCTATATCTAATGATTCGGTTTCGAAATCACTCGTTTCTACAGGAGGAATATGCGCACTATTCCTTTAATGATTTATCACCTGTATAACCTAATTGAATGGCATGCAAGCCGCGTGCAAAGGCTTCCAAAGCTAAGTTTTCGGCGATTCTCTCTCGTTTTCCTCGGACATGCGCCCTACTATAAAAAAAAATTCCTAGGACTAGTCACGTTTTCTACAGCGTCCTACGCTAAATAAACACAGTTTACTTACGCAGAATTTCCTTGGCCTGTTGCGCTGGCTTTTCAAAGGTTCGTAATCTGTCTCGTATCCAGCTTAGCTGAGCTAATTGCTGATTTCACAAATTGCAACACAAACAACAAAGGGGAAAGAGGGGATGCAATCATTACGAGAATCACTGGTCAGGTCGCCATTTTTATATGTTTCCTGGTGCAGGTGGATCTTATGACTCCACAATTATTACTTTACTCGAAAATGGCCTTGTAAGATACCCAGGACATATAAAACACAAACAAAAAAGAAGTACACGGAGCGGAGGGCTCTTCACTAGGGAAGTGCGTGAAACACGTGGATATAAAAATAGTTATATTTGATAGCACACAAGGTCAAAAGGAAAATTAACTGAAAATACGGTAAATTACTGCCGTAGAAGTCCTCCCGAAGAGGGGAGCTTGGGAATGCCAGGAACACGGACCAAGGATAATTCTGCTACAGGCGTCTTTCTGAAACGATATTTGGACCCACGTTACACATCTAAGGCTGGAATTTGGGGATTGAATTACTCGGGGTGCACTGAAGGCGCCAAGGACTCCTCGAGACGTTACTTGTGACTCAGAGGAGAGAAGCTGTGAACACGTGGGCCTGGCTTGAACCAAGGAATATCAGGGAACACAAAGTTATAGGCCCAGAGATTAATAAATGCAAAAGGGCTAAGTAATCGTGACTAGCAACTCGTTTTGGGTACATTACCACATTTGTAGGGGCGTAGGGCTGACGATGTCTTCTGCCGAGAAACACGTGTGGGAGCGTGGACAAATGGTAGCCTCCCTCTCCAAGGTATTTCTTCAAATCGTAGATTGGGGCGGAAAAGGGCGCCCTTGGGATGATGAAAAGGCCGCCGTTTAATGTCAGCTCGCGTTTGGAAGACTTGCAATCCCCCTTGCAGTCTTCTAAGGCCACGTGGAATGGAACACGGGGCACACAGGGCGGCGATGGGATCCACGTGGCGGCGAGCGGAAGAGGAGGGCAGGGGCAACGGCCCGAGACTGGACTTGTTCTCGGCTTAAACTAGCGAGCGCGTGTGAGGGAGAGCTATCCTGGCCCTGACCTTTTATTGCTTCTGGACAGGGGTAGGGGGGGGGCGATGTCCTGACCCAGATCGCCGACCCGGATATCATAGAAAACGATTTTCTTTCCCTGTACCAAAGAAAACAGTGCAAAGCCAGTTTACTGTCCCCAAACTATTATAT
>NC_089755.1:2368524-2418524 GCF_040412425.1 Macrobrachium rosenbergii
TATATATATATATATATATATAGAATAATCCCTATCTTCATTGGGAATTGTGCAATCTCGTCATCACCCGGACCAGAAATAATACTAATCTATACAACTCTTGTACAACCAGTCTTTTTGTAAAGTTAGATGTATATCAACAAATGAATTTTATCTTGTTTGCGCTCTTTATCATTTCTCCTTCAGCTCTACGTCAGCTCTAGAAGACGTTTCCTTTCATCAAATAGATGATACAGAGTTGGGCTGAATTATTCATCACGAAGTATATTTGTCTGGACGGAGGGAACTCTTTACTCTTTCACTGACGATATTGGGTCAAGAGTTGTATAACTGAATTCGTCTCTCTCTCTATTGGATCAAGACTTAAATAACTAAATTCCTCCCCCTCTCTTTCTTTCTATTTGATCAAGACTTGAATAACCGAATTGGTCTGTTTGTCTGTCTGTCTCTCTCTCATATAATTATATATATATATATATATATATATATATATATATATATATATATATATATATATATATATATACTAATATACATTATCTTTACGGATATAATACTTTTTTATGATTTCTTCCATCAGTGTCTCCAGCCATCATTCTCAACAAAGGGTTCTACAGAATTTCTTTCCTACAGGTTTAAATCACATAAAACACACACACAATGCAAATACCGCAAAGTATTATGACCTATAGCTGACCATCGTTCTTACTGTTCATCTCCGCTGGGTTGGACGAGTCCCTAGGCCCACACAAGATTTCCTACATCTCTTCACACTATCTGAGGCCAAGATTTATGCAAAGCCAGCTTTACCTAAACCACCAAACCTAGAACCAAGGGAAAAGTAGAGCCGTTGGCGTCGGGGCTTGTGAAATAGGAGCGAGAAATGAAAGAGTGCAGTAAATCAGGATGTTATATATACGGCCCCATGGAAAGCCTTAGCCTAAAAAACTTTACAGAAGCACAGTCGTGCGTTCCGGTGTTAGACGGTTATGGCAGCTTATATTGCGACTGGTTTTACGGTTGTGTTGTTGTAAAGTTGTAATGGGGAATGTAGTGGGGCTTAGCCTTCTCTCGTTTAGGAGGGAACAGGAAGTTGGTGTGATTTTGAACAAAAAAATAAGAAACAATAAAGCGAGAAATTGAATTTTTGAGGATGATGATTATGAATCCACATCAATAAATGATGTTATGTGAATAAATAACATCCCATCAGGAATGACTGATAATCAGACTAGGGAAATAACACCGCGAGCAAAGAATAAGAGATTTCAAGAATCGTAAAACTGCTGCTTCTTCTCTCTTTCTCAGATTTAAAGTAGAGAAGATTCTCACTCGCTTCGAATCACCTGAAATCTAACTTTGTATTCTTAAAAAACGCAGCAAATGACAACTTTTGATAAAGAGGGATAATATAATTACAAATGCTTCCGTAAAGTCAGTAGATTTAATTCAGTCTTAAATGTAATTTGAAACCAACATATAAGTTCAATGTCTCTCTCTCTCCGTAAATTGACTTCAATCTGTTATTTTGCGGTAAGATCAGCTTCCTAATTATGATTGAAAAACCCATTTTTTTAAATCTTTGTATCAACGAGGAGTAATGATCTGGCTCTGAAAAAGATCTTTAAAAAGCTTTTACATATAATGAAAACTTTCTGCCTTCTAACACTTGAGATACGATGTTAAGTTAGAATAACATATGTGCTTTGCACTTTACTGAATGAAATATATTTTAAAAAGAGGCTTGCAGAGAGAGAGAGAGAGAGAGAGAGAGAGAGAGAGAGAGAGAGAGAGAGAGACGCAAGCGGTATCATAATCCCCGTTCCCAACATCCATAATGCACGATTAATGCAATTCGCAAAAATTCCTGAGCGCCAAAGTGGGCGTCTGTCTCTCTCCGAAAACGAGTTCTTTTAGAATTATGTTGAGATTCTTAGTTGCGGGAGAAGTTGGGGAATCCTTTTCAGGAAGAAGAGCCCAGATGGTGTGTGTGTGTATGTGTGTGTGTGTGTGTATGATGACATTTCCGTTTCAGTTGCCTGCTTTCGAGAAAGAAAGACCAAATAAATATTAAATTTCATCCCAATTTCTGAATAAGCAATTGAGGCGGAACCCACTCCAAAACTGATAACACCTCCGTCTTTGCTGGAACCTTCGAAGAAGAAAGCCCGCCTGACACTCCTTTCTTCTTGCTGTTGATAGTATGCTACTGCTTCGCTTTTCAACTGGGTTAATGATGGTCCCAGTTTAATGCTTTTGCTGCTGCACTGCAGACAGCTTTTTGCAAGGACTTCTGCTTCTTCATTTTAATGGAAGATGGAAAGTGTTGGACTTGAGCCTGGCGGATGGACCGTAAAGTAGTCACTGTAACGTCATCCTGTTCCTTGTTGCTGACTGGCTGGTGTGTCCTTGCCCTGAAGTGTCTCATCAATGCTATGATCGAGGTTTCATAACCAACTAATAAATCGGGTGGTATGTGAATGGAAATTTTAATCACTCAGTTGAAGATATTACCATTGTCAGGTAAAAATGATGAAATAAAGCCAAAGAACAAAGAGAGAAGGCAGTTTGACCAATTCTCCTTATTCCTTGTTGTCAACACAAGAACATTACTCTAGATGCAATGTCTGACAATTTTGACCAGTGAAAACTGTGAGAATAACACTGTACGTTCTTAGACAGGGAAATGGAAGTGTGCCATTTTACTAAGCAGCATCCATGTTGTTCCCATAGCAATTTTTTTTCTTCTAACTCGGCCATTTATAAATTATTACAACACTGAGTCTAGAGTTGTTTTGAGAACTAATCTCGGTCTAAAGGTTTTCCCTTAATTTTTTGTACTCAAATAGTCTACAAACTTCACATCAAACACTTCAATAATAGAAAAATGATTCCCAGATCTCAGAAACACAGGTAATATAAAAGACTAATTTTGAAGCTGGTCTATATTATACTGGTGACTTTGTAAACTGTTTCTGCAATTGCACAGAAAATAAATTTAAATTGGAGCTGCTGACCTCTATTTTCTGCAAGAAAAAGGAAGCACTTTTCTCCCCAGAGGATCTGCACAAATGGCACAAGAGGAAAAAAGAGGAGCAGAGTGCCTGAGTCAACGGACCAAGTGTTTGTTTTTCCAAATGAAATTTCTTTTGAGCAGCTTTGTCAGAATGACGATATATGCCTTCCTGCTGAGGAGGCGGATTTTTGCTTAACCAAGTTTCTAGCAATGAGACTCCGCCATTCTGAATTATACTTTTCGAAAAAGGTCTGTAAACATTGCTTTCTTTTTGTTGCCTGATCACACTACAACTGTCTCTTGACTGGAGGTATTGGGAAAGCTAAAAGAGTCAGCTGTATTCTAAAAGTAACGCTCATACGACAGCAAAGATTAGATTCCAGAGTAATCGTGTCTCAAGTTGACAAGAAGAGTATTCGAAAATGTGTATAACTAGGAAATTAAAAATGTCTACTAACCAGTATAACAGTTATCTTTAAAGACTTCTCTAAGCACCTAGAAAGCTGCACAAACTGTCTTCAAGGTCCAATCATCTGGCGGTTAAGAAAGGGATTACTGAAGGAATTCCGAAGCTAAATATTGAGAAGAAAAGAACAAGGCACAATGAATAATTGACTAATCAGGCTCTCGCCATCTCATCTCCGTAACTTGGAGACTTGGTACTCTTGGCAGGTATCAGAGGAAGCCTGAGAAGTGAGAATTTTTTCCTCTCCGGCAAAAGGAAAAACAAAAAGTTCTGTCAAGAGGGGCACATAACAGGTCTCCATTTAGCTTTAATTCAGTTCTGTCAAGAGGGCCAGGTCTCCATTAGCTCAAATACTAAAAACTAAAGCAAAATACGTCACACAGTTCCTCACAGACACTTTTTCCTTTCTGAAAAACCATAACAGAAACTAATGCACTGATTGGTTGCTGTTCTGTTCGGTTGAATTAATCAGCCAGTGATAAGGTATCAATCCAGTTACGTAACAAGGCAGTGCCTTTGCTTATTATCCTCTCTGTTGTCTGTATTCTTCATACATTCAAATTCCTATTTATAATACATGCAAGTTTACATACCTGATATTCTATAATATCATGGCATACATGAAATTAATGATATCTTATTTCTCCTCCAAACCGTATTAGCAAGGACGTGGTAGGAGAGAGAACAGACCATTTGTCAAGACAGTTTGCATAGATACCATTCTCTCTCTCTCTCTCTCTCTCTCTCTCTCTCTCTCTCTCTCTCTCTCTCTCCAAGTTTTCCTGTGGAACGAAGGGTGAACAGACACGATGACAAACTTCTGAAATGCCTGAAGTTTGTGACTCCGTGGCTAATGTCTTGTGACAGGAAATCTGTATTTATTGGGGTCAGTTTGGATTTGCATGAAGAAGACTCATGAGAAATATTAAAAAGATCATGATTAGCAAAAAATGTAAAGAATACTTTTCCACAAATCTTGAAAAGGAAAAAGAATACATCATTGAAAGAAAAAGAAACACAATTAGAATGGAAAAAAAGGAGACTGATACGAGAGATGATACAGAACAAAACATGATTCATGGGTGAATTGCAATACCATATGTATGTACGTATAAAAGTGAGGCCGTGGCAGTTTTGCCGTTTTGTGGAAATTAAAACGAAAAACATTTATAATGTTTTTTGTTTTGTTTTGATAGATTGATATAATCCTTTTGTCGATGAAAATGGCGGATGTATTTCGTGATGAAATATAGAAAGTGTGAAATTAATGACGGGTTAAAGGGTATGTGATGGAAAGGTAGCACTGTTGTATGTACTGTGCAGTTGTAAATACATACACACACATATTACCATATATATATATATATATATATATATATATATATATATATATATATATATATATATATATATATATATATAAAGAGAGATTATTAATATGCTATCTGCAATGCCAACTCCTTAAGTTTCTTGTGAAAAAACTTATTGAGTTATTATTATTATTATTATTATTATTATTATTATTATTATTATTATTATTATTATTATTATCATCATAAATTGCAAGAAAAATGACATTTAAATTTAGTAAAAGCGAACTAATGTTACAAATCAAAAGTGCTTCCCTTTGGAGAGTTGGGTTTTGAAGAGCGAAATATCTATGTAAAATAAAACCACAATCACATAGATAAACATACCACTGCTTCTTCCGTGTCACATATTCTCCAAGAAGAACACAAGAAGAACAAAGAAGAACAGAAGACAAACACCTTGAAGGCCAATAACAAACAACTCAGCCACAACATCGAACAGGAGCCAAGAAGAGAAAATGAAGCAAAGGCGAAATAAAATAAATGAGTGAAATTGCAGAGCTAAAGCAAATGACAGAGATTCCAACCAGGCGCGCATACTCTCTCTCTCTCTCCTGAGACGACCTCCTTTCACACATGAAAGAACAACCACGTTTCTCTCTTGCAAAGATCTAGATTCGATCAACTTGCACACTTTGCGATGAATTGCAACCACCAGGAACGCGTTGCTGGCTCAGATATTTTTGTGTGAGGAAAGTTATTCTCGCAATAATAAAATAATAATAATAATAATAATGATAATAATAATAATAATACATGCGAGACTTCAAGTATCCACTCCAGGTTTCTCGTTCGTGACTATGAAACTTAGTGTTACTTCTGGTCTGGGGAATTTTCTTTAAAAAGCTTCATATTTCCTAATATTTTTTAATACCTGCTTTATTTGTTCATAAATTATGCAACTGAACATTCTGGTTCATGACTATTGTCTTGTTAAGGGTAAAATGCTTTGTTGTTATATACCAAGGGGTCCACAACCAATGGAACTTTTTCAGGCTGACTTTATTCCCTTTGTGAGCTTTCAAGGATAATCAACAGCATGTCTCTTCTTTGTTTTATTTAAATTCCCTTTTGTTGATTTGTTTTATTTGTCCCCTTTCCAATCTAATGAGTATCATTATAAATAATTCCCTGTCGAGAAAAGTCCAGTTAATATCAATGTCAATTTTTCAATATTTTTATAAAATCATCTTTCATTTTCCCGCTGCCGGTTTTTCTTTCAATATTTTCAAATAATTCAATTTCAACTTTAATGCTTTTGTCACCTGTAAGAATAATATCTAGTTCTTTAACACATTTGTGTTAATATAAGTGCAAAAATCCATACGAACATCTAATCGTTTCTGGTATAACAAAAATGTTGTTTATAGAAGAAAGAAGAATAAAAAAAAAATTCCCATTATAGTCGCCCACGGAAGGACCATTTTTCACGGTTCCACATCCGGGTTCCTTAACTAAACAATATGGTGTTGTTTAGTGTGTGTAGGAGGTAGGGTTATGAAGCCATTTCCTTCCAATATAAGTTTGTGATGGTGTCATCTGCCTCAATAGATGGCATATTGCTCTCCTTTCGTTATATATATATATATATATATATATATATATATATATATATATATATATATATATATATATATATATATATATATATATATATATATATATATATATATATATTTATATATCTATATATATACAGCATATATATATAGGCCCTATATATCTCAACTGACAAGACATAAATAATTTCAGAAGCACAATTTGACTACAATACCTCTCGCTGTTTGATATATTCCCCAGAACTCATATTTAGAAAACTACTAAAGCGCAACAGCTGATATAATACAATGAGCATTTTTATAATCATGAAAATCGACTTCTTTCTATGATCAAATAAAACAGCTAACTAATCTTTACTTTCATTTATCATAAATACATGGAATAGTCAACATCTCTCTTCAGACGTAGGTCATATGCCTCATTAGCGAAGACTTTTTTCTATATTCTGTTTTTAGGTTTATATAAAATTTTTAATTAATGAGGGAAGCTCTTTTAATTTTTTATTTATCTTGGGCAACTAAATTTAATTGTAATTTTTTATGGGATGAGGCTGAAGAAATTTTATTATGAATGACGCTGCAGAGTTCAATGAGATATAATAATAATAATAATAATAATAATAATAATAATAATAATAATAATAATAATAATAACAATAATAATAATTTTTTTAAGAGAGTCTGAAGGACATAACGTTGCAGATACCATCCACTTTCCCAACTACCCCAATCCACTCCCCTACTAATCACATCCATTGCTCCAACTACTCCCATCCATTCCTCCAACTACTCCCATCCACTTCCCTGGCTAGTTCCTCATTGGACGGGTGGGTACCCTTCTCAGATAGCACTCTGCTGGCCCCGCGTTCGAATCTCCGACCGGTCAATGAAGAATTAGTGGAATTTATTTCTGGTGATAGAAATTCATTTCTCGGTATAATGTGGTTCCGGATTCCCCCAATTGCCAGGTCCCGTTGCTAGGTAACCAGTTGGTTCTTAGCCACGTAAAATAAATCTAACCCTTCGGGCCAGCCCTCCCTCTCTAAGAGAGCTCTTCATCAGCTCAGTGGTCTGGTTAAACTAAGGTATACTTACTTTTCACTCCCCTGGCTACTTCCATCCACTCCCCTGGCTATTCCCACCCACTCCCACATACTACTACTCCCTCCCCCTCCCACATACTACTCCCATCCACTCCCCAAACTACTCCAAACCACTCCCTGACTACTCCCACATGCTCCCACAAATACTCCCAACCACTCAGCCAACTACTCGCAACTACTTCCTCACTACACCCAATCACTCACCCAAACTTCTCCCAAAAACTCCCCCAAATACTCCCATCCACTCCCATCTATTACTTCCATGCTCTATCCTTCACTACTCCCATCCACTCCCCCACTACTCCCATACTCCTATCCACTCCCAACAACTACTCACATTCACTCCCACCAACTACTCCCATCTACTCTCCCAACTACTCCCATCCACTCCCTCCCCACTAACCATACTCCCATTCTCCCATCTCTCCCCACAACTACCCCCATCCACAACTACTCCCACAACTTCTCCCATCTACTCCCACCATTCCATCCACTGCTCCCATTCACCCAACCACTCTCCATCTACTCCCACTACTCCCATCCACTCCCCACTACTCCCATACTTCTATATACTCTCACAACTACTCCCATTCACTACCACCAACTACTCCTAACTACTCCCATCCACTCACCCATTACTATCCATACTTCTATCCATCTACTCCCACAACTACTCCCATTCATTCCCCTACTCCCATTCACTCCCCAACTACTCCATCCACTCTCCTCCTCCTCTACCATACTCCCATCCATTCCTCCCACATCTCCCATCCACTCCCCATCCCACTCCCAACATCTGCTCCATTTCACTCCCCACCATTACTCCAATCCACTCTCATCCACTCCCAACAACTACTCCCATCTACTCCCTTACTACTCCCACCACTCCCCACAACTATTCCCATCCACTTCCAACAACTATTCCCATTCACTCCCCAACCACTACAACTCCTCCCATTCTTCACAACTACTTCCATCCACTCCCGATTATAACTTCCATTCACTTCCACAGTCTCCCATCCACTCCCCACAACTATTCCCATTCACTCCCCACAACTACTGCCATCCACTCCCCCACAACTGCTGCCATCCAGGCTCACCAACTACTCCCATCCACTGTCCCAAGGTATGTGGGACCAGATTTTGATGAAGTTTATACTCCGAATAATAATAATAAAAAATGTCTTATTTCTTTCCCCCTTCTGAGGAATTGATAAAACTTTCCTTCCTCTTTCACGAATAATAATAGCCTGAAGCTCTATACAATTCTCAGGGGAAAGTTTCCATAAAAACCGCTACGGAGAAAAATGTCTTCATTACACCAACCGAAATCTCGGATGACTTCGGAGAGAAAAAGACAAACTTTATTTCACCTTCCGGGGAAAAGTTCCTTCGAGTTGGAGCTTAAGGATGGATGAGGGGAGAGGGGCTTGGAGCTGTTATATATAATATCGTCGTGGGCTGAATCTTTCTCTGTTCCTTCACGTCGTTTTTTTTTTTTTGAGGATACTGAAAGGTTCAGAGGAGATGGTCGAGATTTTTTAGATTCCAAGTCGTTTTTACTTTAGAAAGTGAAGCTTTCATATAAATAAATAATAGATAAATTAATACAGAAAGAAATTTAATATCACCCTTTCAATAATTTTTCTTACCCCATTTGTACTAAGTACGCAATTCATTTCAATGGTCGTTTTAGATCTTATTCATTTTTCCACACTTAACTTCCATAAAGGTGAGTTGGATTATCTCTCTCTCTCTCTCTCTCTCTCTCTCTCTCTATATATATATATATATATATATATATATATATATATATATATATATATATATATATATATATATATATATATATATATATATATATATATATATACACATACTTATACATATATATATATATATATATATATATATATATATATATATATATATATATATATATATATATATTATATTAAAACGTGTATGTGTCATATGTATGTATGCACGTGTGTGTTCATATTTGAATGTATATATAACGTGAATGACTTTACGAAAATTGCAACGTAAAAATGGAGCTGAATGAATGAACAAGCGAAATATCACAGCCATAAATAGCATTGATAAGTTTGCACCAAATCAGCTTCCTGGAGACCAAACCGTAATAGTCTTAACGCTGCTTCCCCTAAAAACAAAAGTCGGCAGCCATGGCAGGTGCTTACATCCTTCGACGTTATTATCCACAATTCAGACAAAAGGACTTTTCAATAAAAACAAATCGTTTTATCCAATATCAATATTTACGATGATGTCAAAGCCGTCAGCAGATGGCCGTATTTGGAATTATTTACAAAGTTTTCATTTTTGTGCGCTTTTGACTGTAAATATGTCTTTAGGGATAGCAATTTTCCATAGTTTACTTTTGGTTATGCAATTCAACACCTGTTAGTCTTTCTAAATCAACATTTATTTTTTCTTTTTATAATGATTTTAATTTTTTGTCTTAAATCATGAATGTTTTTAGTTGATTTTTGAAGTTGACTTTTAAAACTTGGTTATAAAAAATATCTTTAAAAGTTTAAATTCATTGACCAGCTTTGATTTTTGGTGGATCTGGTAACCTTTAATTCAACTATGAAAAATCGTTCATTTAGGGAAAAATGTCTAAATGAATATCAGCTTTTTCACATCAAAAAAACAAAAATCCTTTCCATAGAATCACGCAATTCTACTAAGTCTTAATTGTAATTTATTGTACTTTTTGATTGTAAATATGTGATTAAAAATAGCCTTTATTCCATCCAACTTGACTTTTCATTACGTAATTCACCCACCTCCCATTTTCTTAGATTCTATCAAATCCTTTTCAAGTCAAGCCCCACTTTGTCGACATATAGGACACGAATATGGGTCATCGCCCGGCCGAATTTTATCCTCGACAGTCCAAATGAATGGACCTCGCAAAAAGGAACGAAGTGTTTTCCGACGGTCGGGTAACTGAGAGGCCGTTCTTCCGCCATCCTCATGCAATTGTTAGTCTATTCTTTGATGTTCTTTGACCCAATTCGGAAAGTCTTTGGTCATTCTTTTGCCTCCTCTCGCTCTAAAATAAAGGAGTTCATACTTGATATTCCTTTTCTCTCTCTCTCTCTCTCTCTCTCTCTCTCTCTCTCTCTCTCTCTCTCTCTCTCTCTCTCTCTCTCTCTCTCTCTCTCTCTGGCACCGCTGAAATATCTTAGTGAAAAACTTCTCGGAACTGTATATTGTTGTGTGCCGAATTCAAAGTTTATTATTATTATTATTATTATTATTATTATTATTATTATTATTATTATTATTATTATTATTATTATTATTATTATTATTATAGTTTTACTAGACCACTGAGCTGATATCAGCTCTCACAGGGCTGGCCCGAAGGAATTTCTTTTATATATTTTTTCTTATATTTTGTCAATTAAATTACATTTTTTAAACTTTAAAATTGAAGTAATCTCAAATGTTGAAGTTTCACTGATCGATTTATTTCCAAAACCTGATGTTCGCTGCTGATGAGACTTTGGAGAGAGTACATGGCCCCTTGCAAACAAATAGGAACTAACTGACTGAGTCTGTGAAAGTATTTAATAAAAAGGTGGAATTTTTTGTCACCATTGCAATCGTGACAATTTTTTTATATGCAAATATTTAGCCACAAACGTCGTTCACTATCGAATCACTATACCTTGGGAATACCCTACAAACGAAGGATGTTATAATTGGTAAGATGATTTTGACCTGGCCCGGATTCGAACCTGGGTCTTTAGTTTAGAAACAACGATAAATAGATGACTTTGACCACCTGATAAGGCAGAAGCAATGATCAATTATCAATTATAATTCCCTTAGGGTGCAAGCCATTCCCAAGGCATAGTGAATTATGTAATAAACGATTTTGTTGCTTGATATTTGTGAAAGATAAAACTACATTCAGATTCTGTTGCTTCTTTCTGTTGAACGCCTTAATATTCTTCGGAAAGCTTGAATTTCAAGTCAGTGGCCCTCTTGGTGGGCTTCTTCCATATGAATGGGGTTCATCTTTTGAATAATAATAATAATAATAATAATAATAATAATAATAATAATAATAATAATAATAATAATAATAATAATATTTACTTAGAATTTCTAACCAATTCATGAACGCAGAATTTTATCTTCCACAGTAACTTTGAATCGTCAACATAATTTAACACTTATTAATGAATCGTCATGCTTGATAAAAATATCATTAATTAAAACTGAAAAAATAAACATAACTAATTGATAAAATTATAAAAAATAAATAGAATTAAAAATTATAAAAATAGAAACATAACCGAATCAATGAAATAAACATATTTGATAAGAAAATATTTACAAAAAAAAAAGGCTAAAAAAAATTCAAAATCCACCATTTGGTGCAACCTTGAATTCTCAAGACGGAGGTAGAGGTATGCAAATGACATGAGTTGCCCAAAGTTATGTACCCCTGAGGTGGGCCAAACCAGGTTTTATGGAAAGCCTCCTGAGAGTGTGGCCCTAAAAAAAGAAAAATAAAATAAAAAAAGAAATATTAAAATGAATAGTTAGAGGCTCTTTGCGCCTCACGGTTAAATATAAAGATTACTCGATGGAACTGAAATGGCTAAAAAAAAATAAATAAATAAAACAAATGGAAACGACGAATTATGTGAAGTAGCGAGGTTTTCTCGAATAAAGGATTTTATTAGGCAGTTCAGGTGTGAATGCGGCAGCCATCGTTAGACTTTCTTTTCTTGGGAGCAGACCCGTGTTTATATAAATAAATTATACACACACACACACACACACACATATGTATATATATATATATCATACATCCATATAAATTATATATATATATATATATATATATATATATATATATATATATATATATATATATATATATATATATATATATATATATATATATATATATATATATGTTATATATGTATGTATATGTAATATATGTATGTTCCATCATAACTCTGAAAACACTGAGCAATTTCATCCAAACTTGGTATACATATGACTTACCATCTTGAAAAAAATACTGTGGGGATAAGACATCACTAGCACCAAAGGGCACCAAAGGGGGTGGGGGTGGAAGGGCTTCCCTGAAACGGGGCTGGTTCTGCCTGTAGACTCAGTAACTAAATAAACTCTACGGTTTTATCATGCCTCATTTTGGTATGTTTATGACTTACCAGCTGAAAAGAATACTGTGGGGGTAAGACATCTGATATTAGTGTCTAATCCATAGTTTTCGAGGTGGCTGAGATGAATGGTGACACTTCCGATCCCCTTTAAGTCCAAGTTCAGCCATGATATGAATGGGGGGTGAGAAGGGGGTGATATATAAAATGTCAAAAATACTGGGCATTGTAACTGAAGCAACTATCTTAACAGGAAGAGAGAGAGAGAGAGAGAGAGAGAGAGAGAGAGAGAGAGAGAGAGAGAGAGAGAGAGAGAGTTTATCAGCTGCCATTCAGAGTTTTCCCGTGGCAGCACCGGGTTGATCAGCTAATATATATATGTTACAGGAACAGATTCAACACTTTTTGAAAGTGTATATATAGCGTATATCCTAGCGATCTTTCTTCAGGAAAAAAGACTCTCAGTGGAAAGATTCGAAATATGATAACAATCACATTTTTCTTCTCTCTCTCTCTGGTATCTCTCTCCCTCTCTCTCTCTCCGTGTATTCGACTCTCTCTCTCTCATTTACCAAAGCTCACCCACCTAACCTCACTCATTCTCTCAAAGCAATTAAATGGACTATTTAAAGAAACACAATAGTTTCTTACAAAAATAGGTTTATTATTCAGTGAATAACCCAACAAGAAATGAATAAAACAAAGCAAAGATTAAAATGCATAATAAATGAATTATCGAGTCAGATAACTAAACTCTAAACTGCAAAACACTTCTGATTAAAGAAGTCTCATTATGGCTAATAGCCTGGAAATCCCCAAAATCACACATCCTCACAAATCAATAAATAAAAGTCATGTAAAAAAAAAACAGTCTACCACATAAAGAGTTTGACATTGCAAATGATGCATGTCCTTTTTCTCAAACTCCCAAGTCCACATGTTATTCCAACATGTCCACAGACATCTGTCGAAAGAATTAAACATGATAGAAAACTCCCAAAATATATGAAATGAAAACACAATAATGGAAAGTGTAAAATGCATAGCCAAGATATGGCAAACGTAACATAACAAAACAATAATATAAAAGAGGTATGAATATTCATATTAAATCTCCCACACCAGTTCAAAAGTTCACAATGATCAGAAAGTCATGGTAAAAATCACAAGTTCAATTTTCTCCCATAAAAACAGAGATTTGAAACTCACCTTATCTGCCGATTTTCAAAGCCTGGATCCTCTCCAAAGCTTATGACTGGACAATTGCAGTTCTGTCACGTTAATGAACGATCAAACTCACTTTTAGGGCAGATTTTGGCATAATCTAGATCAAAGTAACGCACGTACTCACGAATATACATAACGCTTGGAAGATCACCTGACCGGCAATATTGCTGAGGAATCAAACTATTTGCTGAATACAAAGATTTTACAACTGAGTAATGTCAGTACCATCTGCTCCAAAAATTCTTTCATCACATCTTAAAGCATTGAAGCTATGAAATGCATATATGTGTCTTTTAAATATATATATATATATATATATATATATATATATATATATATATATATAGATATATATATATATAATATGTTCCACCATAACTGGCACAATTTCATATATATATATATATATATATATATATATATATATATATATATATATTTATATATATCCCAATATTAAATATATAGTTATATATATATATATATATATATAATATATATATATATATATATATATACTGTATGTATATATATATATATATATATATATATATATATATATATATATATATATATATAATATATATATATATGTCAATATACACACACACACACATAACATACTATATATATATATATATATATATATATATATATATATATATATATATATATTATATATATATATATATATGGTTGTATATATATATATATATAGTAATATAATATATATACATATATATATGTATATATATATATATATATATATATATATATATATATATATATATATATATATATATATATATATATACATAGTACACAAACCATAATATTTCAGGGCATCGTCGGTTATTTATATCATGATGTCTTCCAATATCCCTTCCACATCCATTACCAGCCTTCCCCTCATCTCATTCCCTTTGATTATCGCATCTCACATTTTTGCATCGAGTTCTCTTTCCCTCACTTCCTCTTCTTTTTCGCCCTCTGTTATCGACGCATCCCCATTAATTTTATATATTTTTATTTCGTCATTCTCTCCAATAATATACCAATGTCATTATTGGCGTGACGTTTGTAGCTTATATTAATATTTAGATTTAAATTCTGTACTGAAATCTTTTTCATACAATCATTTGACCTCTGATGTTTACTCTGTGTACAATATACTATTTATTATACTATTTATGCATTCATTTCGTCTCTTGGTTGCTCCAGGGGTCCACAGCAGGCATCTTAACCCTTTCAGCATCTTGCTATATCCCACGGAGAGAAGGGTCCGTGCTGGCATAAAGCCTACCAACATTACAGTGAGTTTTGTAACGCATTTTCTATGTATATTCACATAAAATATTTTGATTTCTATATTTCTAAAGTTTGGTGATTTTAGATTTAACTGTATTTTTGCATTTGATTCTTTTATGAATTGATTTTTTGAAAAAATGCATTGTGCAATTGTCAATAATCTTCCCTTCTAAATAATAATAATAATAATAATAATAATAATAATAATAATAATAATAATAATAATAATAATAATTAGTAAATTATTACAGTCCTGACTCGTCTTATCTTCTATGTATAGAGGTTATACATAGCGTTTCCATGGATCAGGAACTTACAATGGATTATCTAACATTCTGACTAGAAAACCTATCGTGGAATGGAAGTTACCTGTCAATACACTGTCCCATTTTCTTCTAACCTTCAATGAATGAGGGGAAAATTGTGTAAATTTAAAATTCTATAGATGTTCATGAATACCATAATATGTTCATCACATATCTGCCTTGTTTATGATGTGATAATTTTGTTCTTAATTCTCAGCCTACAGTGAAAAGTTTTTCACAATACTTTGGTACTCTTTTTCTGGTTCCGTGTTCCTTCAACTCTTATGATTTGCAATCCGTGTTTTTTCTGACTTGGTAGATAATCAGACTGATATGTCTGTTGCCTTGACCGAATTATTCACAGCCTCTTCACTTCAGGAGAATATTATCTCAATTCTATGAGAGAGACGAAATTGAATAGTTAACCAATATTATTCCATTACTTCATATTTTTCACCCGAGTGTAGAATTTCTCTTTCCAAAAGAGACACAACTGGGAGATAAAGACAGAATCCATCCATTTGCAGAAGATCAGATGAAGTATATTTGTTGGTGATCATGTAATCTGACAAAATGGACTTTGGATTATTAAGCTGTAATAAAATGCATTATCATTCCTCTCTCTCTCTCTCTCTCTCTCTCTCTCGCTTGACGAATTTTATCGTTAGGAATATTGAAAGGAAATTATTCTAGACATAACCTGAAATTCTGAGAACTGTTGTTGACGTAAGAAACTTGAGTAAATGATTTATGAAATGGTTGTGACATTTGCACTTTTAATTCTCAGATGACTGACAGAGACTCTTCATTAATCAAAATCAGTTTTCATTCTGAAATGCAATGAATGTTTATTATTATTTTGGTTTTCAAAATGACAATTGTCATATTGCATTGAGAGAGAGAGAGAGAGAGAGAGAGAGAGAGAGAGAGAGAGAGAGAGAGAGAGAGAGAGAGTGAAAATAAGTTATAGTGCAGACACAGTGATTTTCTTTCATAACATTGATCAAAGTTTATAACAATATCAATGATAATACTTCATTTTTTCAGAAGTTCTGCATCGTCTCGGTTTTGGTGAGTGTTAATACATTACTCTTTTATTGAGAGGTATTCGTTTTTATTATTAGTTTTTTTAAGTTCTTTATTGTTAAGTATCTGTGAATTGCTTTCAACTCTGTGACTTTAACTTCTCAAAAAATCATAAGAATTTCAAAATTAAAAGTTTTGTTTATTTTTGGTCCAGTGTGACAGGCTTTCTTATACTTTTATTATTGTAATTATGAAAAATGTTATTCGACTTAATTTTTTCTTCATTGACTGAGTAGAAATCATTGCAATCCTATTAACGTTCTTTTACGGATTTTTCATGAGGCGAAAAATCGAGCCATTAATTTTCCATATTTGCCCACTCATCTTTGCTAATAACTCCCCATCTGTACAACTAAGCATTCACAAACAGTTTCCTGAAAGTGCGTTTGAGCATTCATTTGCAAATTTGATGGGTGGTTCCAAGGAAGTATGCATGAATCATTATAATTATTTATTTCTTGATATTTTATATGTTCATGACGATACAAGGCGCCTTAAAATGTTAAATGTCTTACAAATTATTATACTTAGAATATTGTGGCAACTTTTTCGGACTAGCAACTGTTTGTCCGGACTGCCTTTGAATTTCTGACAGTCCCCAGAGACTGAAGCCAGGTGCATTGGTTTTATTTTCCATTCCCTCATGACTCTTTCTCTCTCTCTCTCTCTCTCTCTCTCTCTCTCTCTCTCTCTCCTGCAGGTTGATTTCCCTTGAAGGGGCCTCTTGGGTTTATAAAGTCTGTTGAAGATTTATAGAAAGAAAGAAGAAAAGAGTTCAGTAGACCTGCTTATGCCAACAGAGGCGCAATGGATTTTTCAGGAAACGGAATAAGTCGATTTTCAAAATAGGAAAATTAACTTGTAAAGGTTATCGTTTAATTCGAAATCGTAGTAATTTATTATAATTACTGATTTGTACTTTCAAACGCCCCAGTGTTGAGAAATCCCTTTAAAAGCGTAATTTCACAGAGTCTACATCAGAAAGGGCAACGGATGAAATAACAGAAGAATCCTTCTCATGAAAATTCAAAGGTGTTTTGGGGAACTGTCAGGCGAAGACAGTCCGGACAAACAGTTGCTGGGAAGAAATGCCACAATATTTTGGGCCAATGAATAATTTGCATATTAGCCATTTATGTATGAATGTATGTATGTTTGTATGCGTGATAAATATTTATACATAGGTCAGTAGATAATGCAATAAATGAGTGCATGGACTTAATGTACAACGCGGTCAAAATTTGTAGAGGTAAACGAAAAATGTCATTAAGAAACAGACATTGTGGAACTGCAGAGATGATATTGACATTCCCATCCAAGGTGAAGAGATCCTGAATGCATAACTCAGACACATCTCTTATGGCAACGGTTGACTGCCTCTTGTTTGTGTGTTGCATGATCGAATATCTCTCCGAGTTTGTTTGTTTTTAACAAAAGATGTAAAACGTACACAAGCACACACACACACGCACACACACATACACAAATAACTAAGGACGTGAACTGACTGAAAAAGAAATATGATAAACATGCTCTTCTTTGGAGTTTCTGAAGGAATTTATTTTCCATGCTAGACCTACTTCGATGTTCATTTTTACGGGAGAAATTTTTCTTAAAGACGGAAATTGGAGAACACAATTGCTGTTGCGTAACATATTTAAATAATGGTAGATATCGAATCCAGTATTGACTCCAATACCGGATTCGATATCTACCATGATATTTCCAAGCTCTGTTAGAGTTGAAAAGCCAATATATTATTATAATATCTATCTTCGAAGGGAATCTAAACGGAATTATTATTCCACTTAAGGTTTTTCTTTTATTCTTAAAATACATATATAACGATATTGTTCCTCGTTCGGAGAGTCGGTAAAGTTCTCGGCTAGCACTCTGCTATGCCCAAGTTCGAGTCTCCGACCGGCCAATGAAGAATTAGAGGAATTTATTCCTGCTGATAGAAATTCATTTCTCGGTATAGTGTGGTTCGGATTCCACAATTTTAGGTCCTGTTGCTAGGTAACCAATTGGTTCTCAAGCCACGTAAAACAAGTTTAATCCTTCGGGCCAGCCTTCTAGAGAGCTGTTATTCAGCTCAGTGGTCTGGTTAAAACTAAGGGATACTTAACTTTTAAGCATTTGAGGACTTTAAAGATACGTATTAAAGAGGACTTCTAATTCCTGATAGAGAATTACTTGAATTATTTAGTGATGTCAGCTATTTTGAAAAATTAAAATTCACAAAAATAATAAAACGTATATGAAAACGGACGCCAACTGTCAAGACAAAATATCATTATAATCCAAAACTTAAGTCTAAAATAAAATCCATAGAATTAAACAACCTAAAATCGTTTTAAGTAACAAAACTCCAAGAGAAAGTCCTGTGAAATTACAAGTCAACGTGACTGACACATTTCGAACCTGACGACAGAAATTACAGATCAGAGACTCCGAGACGCCACTGAATACGAACCAAGACTGAATACAAACTCGAACTGAATACAAAGTAAGGCACGAAGACCACCTGGGTTGTAATAGGATTCCCAGATATTCTTGAGTATGCCATTCCAAATTTTGTTCCTCCAGCCAGGAGGAAATTATTATAGGCGATAGGACTCCAAAACTGCATTCAGTTATATATACAGAAATCGAAAATTATAATAGACAAGGCAACTTGTAAGAATACTTGTATAAAGGAGGTCTGTGGGAGAGATTTCTTAAATGGTGCTAAAGTACTTTACTCTGAAACACTTTGGTAGCACATAATCCCTTGGTACCGAAACCCAATTCTTTTAGACCCAACAACAGTCAGAAGAATTTGTTCAAAACTCACTCACACTCATACATATACATACACAAACACACAAACACAAACCCAGGTCAAGTAAGGGGAACTGAGACCACAAGGCTTCCTCATCTTCAACGTATTCCAGTTGCAGAGGCTGCAATAATTCCATCAGCAGAAGAGGAATATCTGACATCTCATATGCATATATTCTCTCTCTCTCTCACTGCCTTTGATTGGGGCCACCCTGCCTCGTTGGTCCTTCTGTCGAAATGTGGACACGTCAGGGAAGATTTCAGTGTGAGGGCTGCGAGAGAGAGAGAGAGAGAGAGAGAGAGAGAGAGAGAGAGAGAGAGAGAGAGAGAGAGAGAGAGAGAGACAATTCTACAGGGGCCACTGACTTGAAATCCAAGCTTCCAAAGAATCATTTGAAAGACTTTACAGAAGATAACAGGAAATACAGAAAGAAGAGATCAGTTATTAGAAAAGATAAGAAAATAAATGATTTATTAATAAATTCATAAATAACAAATAAACATTAAAGCAGAGACCTTACCAAAATCAATGTCATGAGTTATACTGATTACAAGTTTTATATTTATTGACACGTTGCAATATTTATTTGTGTACTTGCTATTAACTCTCGATTGTTTTCAGACTGACATTTTTCAGACTAACATTCTTTTCAGGCTGATATTCTTTTCAGTTTGAAATTCTTTTCAGATTTACATTTTTCAGACTAACGTTCTTTTCGGGCTGACATTTTTTTTCAGTCTGAAATTCTTTTCAGATTGATATTTTTTAGACCAGCATTCTTTTCAGAATGAAATTATTTTCAGACTGCCATTCTTTTCAGTCGGCAATTCTTTTTAGACTTACATTTTTCAGACTAACATTCTTTTCAGGCTGATATTCTTTTCAAGCTGACATTCTTTTCATACAGGCAGTCTTACCAGGCCGACATCCTTATAAGGCTGACATCCTTTCAGACTGACATTCTTTTCAGACTGACTTTCCTTTCAGACTGACTTTCTTTTCAGGCTGATATGATTATCAGACTGACATTCTTTTCAGGCCGACATTCTTTTCAGATTGACTTTTCTTTTCAGTCTGACTTTTCTTTTCAGTCTGACTTTTCTTTTCAGACTGACTTGTGTTCAGACTGACATTCTTTTCAGACTGACTTTTTTTTCAGACTAGCAGTCTCTTCAGACCCACATTCTTTTCAGACTGACATCCTCATCAGACTGACATTCTTTCAGGCTGACAATCTTTTCAGGCTGACAATCTTGTCGGACTGTTATTTTTTTTCAGATCATCATTCTTTTCAGACCGACTTTCTTTTTAGACTGACATTCTTTTCAGACAGACAGTCTCTACAGATTCACATTCTCTTCAGACTGACATTCTTTTCAAGCTGACATTTTTTTTCAGACAGAAGTTCTTTTAGACTGAAGTTCTTTACAGACTGACATTCTTTTCAGACTGACATGCTTTTCAGACTGACATTCTTTTCAGGCTGACATTCTTCCCTACGCACCGTACTCTCTTGTTCTTTCATCTTTTTTTTTTCCTGTTTTGGGGACCTGTCTCCTTCCTTTCCTTCGATGTCCCCATTTTCCTTTTGTGAGGAGGAAAGAGGGTTCCCTGAGGCTTCCATTTTTTTTTTTATCTTTTATGGGGAAGAGAGAGGATTCCCTGAGGATTCCCCATTAAGCCTTTTATGGGGAAGAAAGAGGATTCCCTGAGGATTCCCAATTATGCCTTTTAAGGAAAAAAAAAGGATTCCATGAGAATTCCCATTTATGCCTTTTATGGGAAAAATGAGGATTCCCATTTATTTATATCCCAGGGTCTCTGAAGGCCACTGCCAACAGCTCTTTCTTTCTTTCTTTCTTCCTTTCTTTCTGGGGATTTGCTCAATGAAGCTTTTCTGGAGATACGAAATGGACACCTGGTGAAGACTTTAAAAGTCTCCGTTATTGTCGTGAAGTTTTTCTTGATGATGATGATGATGATGATGATGATGATGATGATTATTGTTGTTGTTGTTGTTGTGAAGTCCTTTAATGATGGGTAGTGGGCAACGTCTCTAGACTCGGATACACTGGTTATTATTATTATTATTATTATTATTATTATTATTATTATTATTATTATTATTATTATTATTATTATTATATTTCGAAGCCACATTAGCATAATACTAAACCACATTTCTTTATTCTAATTAACAGATCTTTTATAGGGGAAAGAATGATGCAACTGTTAGCGGATTCTATGGGATTAATTTTATGTTGGCAACACTGCACTGATTTTTTGTAATTTGAATAAACCTCTCTCTGAAGAACTCATCACGTTCACTGGAAACAGTGTAAAGATTTATTTTGCTATCATAGTAAAGTTACTTTTATTTTGCTGCCTTTTTCGGAGATGTTAACAAGCTCAACATAATGTGTTCACTACTCAAAATGGAAATACTTATCATTAAATGATTCAGTCTTCAGCAAGTTCTTGTGGACTAGATGTATGGCATTGTCTACAATAGATTTCTGGCGCTAGTGGAATAATTTAAATGTTTAAAGAGAGAGAGAGAGAGAGAGAGAGAGAGAGAGAGAGAGAGAGAGAGAGAGAGAGAGAGAGAGAGAGAATTTAGTACATCTCTTACAAAGTGTCACATGCGTAATGGTTTTATACTAAAGAATGTAAATGGTCCAATATACGTCTTCTGAGTGAGGTAGTGATATACTTCAGGACCGAACATGGCATGCATGCAGAACTACCAAATCTTTATTGTTCCCATTCCCAAAAACAATCATTGTTCCAGTGACTCTCCTAAACGACAGAATACGTTTCCAGAATCCTTTATGATAGCTCTGAGAGTTTGAGTATCCTTCACACATCACAAGCCGATGAAATGAAACTTGCAACAAACAATAGTTTCATAACGAGAAGGAATTTTGATAAAGAATGGCTGACATCATTCGCATGAATAGATATGCATCGAGGAAAGACCACGATGAATATCTAATTTGCAGAAGACTTTGCAAAAGAACCGTTCAACCGTGTTTGAATCAGAATTGCTAAAAAGTTGCAAAAAATTAACTTTCAGCCATTATCTCATATAAGAAGGTATCCCAACCACATCAGAGAGGCTGCACAGCCAATAAAAAGTTAATTTCTCAAAAGGCAGCGCTTAACCCCTGACCCAGATCCTCCTGGGAGAGGGATTAAGGTCCATCACAAAGTTTTGGGGAAAGAATTTTGAACTTTTATGCAAAGCTGAGCATCCATCTCCCACCCGGGGGAGAATCAGATATTCTGCTGAACCTCATTAGAGCTCTCTCTCTCTCTCTCTCTCTCTCTCTCTCTCTCTCTCTCTCTCTCTCTCTCTCTCTCTCTCTCTCTGCCTCGCCTGTGACGGAGGATTTGCTCTTTGCAGACTTTCTACTTCATAATGTTTTGTTGTGTAAGCGTCATTTTGTGATGTATCTAAGTGGCAATAGGACATTATGAATTCACACTTAGTTCACATATACAAGGTAGAGTAGAGACACTTTAAATACGTAAGATTTGAGATAAACAGAAAATTCATAATGAAAAAGTTCAAGTTGGTGAAATTAGCCATAAAATCTGATCATTTTATTTACTTGAAAGAAGCCAGGCACACCTCTGTGCAACTTTAATATTATATATTGGAACTTGCAAAGTTCCTAGATTATCAAGCCTTCACCTAACACATCCTTGAGACTGAAGAGGAAGGAATCACTGTGGATATTTAAATGATAGACCTTGGTAGGGGGGAATGTGCACAAAAATGTCCACAAAGTTGTATATCAATATCTGTCGAGTTAACATATGTTTGCTATAAGTCTCTTTCAGTCTGGAGAATTTCCAATTTAGATGAGTATAATAATAATAATAATAATAATAATAATAATAATAATAATAATAATAATAATAATAATAATAATAATAATAATAATAATAATAATAATTTAAGAACAAAAATAATAACTGAATTGCAATACTGTGGGCGTAGTGAAGAAAAACAAAAAATATATTGTCAAACAAAAAGGCTTGCACAAAGGGAGACACTCAACAATACGGAAGCAGAAATCCCAGTAGGATATATATTTAGAAACAGAATTTACGGCCATGCCATAACAGTAAGCCAAAGCAGAGCCCTGTAGTGAAACTGCATAATCCATAAAAAATATTTTAATTACAGACAATAATCCACAAACATCAACGAGCGTAGGTACATAATTTTAAAGGACTATAAAACTAAAATGAAACATTAAGACGAAGCGCAGCTTGAATGTTTATTTCAGTTTCAGGATGAGGTCAGTTATATTCCACACTGTCTGATGCTCTCTCTAAGGGAGCAAGACTCTTGTACCCTGTTTAATTTATGCGGCATTCAACCAAATCTTACACTTCTTCTTTTGGAGGAAATTTGAAAGACTCTTATTATTATTATTATTATTATTATTATATTATTATTATTATTATTATTATTATTATTATTATTATTATTATTATTATTATTATTATTATTATTATTATTATTATTATTATTATTATTGTTCAGAAGATAAACCCTATTCATATGGAACAAGCCCACCAAAGGGGCCACTGACTTGAAATTCAAGCTTCCAAAGAATATGTCATATTCAGCACTATGGAGAAAACTGCGTAATCTTTATACAATTATTTGGTCTCTTAATTAATATTCCTTTTCTGTAAAGTCAATAAATATCAGTCAGATAAGTTTCATGTTTTGGGTCATCAATGCTCTATAAATTTTGCTATGAGGGTATGAATCTAGCCAGTTTAGTTCATGTACTAGTTGTCAACTAAGGGAGAAAAGAGTTTCTAAATTACTGCGGTTGTAAAATAATTCATTATTAACAAATTTCCTTTTTCGTGAATGAAGACGCCAGAGTATAAAATTAGATAATTCAACAACATTCTATTAAATAAAGAAAAAAAATTTAATCGAAATATTCCTTAAATACTGAACTATATTTCCATCTAGTAGTTGAAGGGTTTTGGTGCAGATTTGACATCTCTCAAAAAAAAAAAAAAAAAAAAGAGCATGTGGTGAAATGAATTTTAGGTCACAAAAAGCCTTAAAGAAAAATAAACTTATTTTGGGAATCGTCAAGATTTTCATGATTACGCTACAGAATTTTTCCACGTCGAGCAAACGGGAAATGTGTTTGGGAATATGAATGAAAAATTTATGTTCTGTTTCAAGCTCAGAAAGCTTTGGGAAAATAGATAGCATCATTATTATTATTATTGAACATATTTATGTACTTGCAATAATAATAATAATAATAATAATAATAATAATAATAATAATAATAATACTATTGGATGTATAAAGGAATCATTTTTATTTTAAATTGTAAGATATGATCACATTCACGCACTTCCATTAATAATAATAATATATCTAACGATGCAAAAGAAAAACTATTCCTTTATTCCATCCTATACTAAAGATCAGAAAAGAACTATCACAGAAGAGCAATCAGAATGAAATAATTACCTAACCACAAGTAACCATAAATATCACTTGTGTATTTCTGAGGTATTTTTTCTAATAAGGAAGAAATGCAAATCCACTTTCTAAGTTCTGATTGGTATCTTTGATAAGAGTTCTTGTTTGGGACGTCCAATACATTCATTTAAGGAGTGATGGACTTATGATGCAGGAATGAAACCTTAGCTCACGACTGACTAAGGATCAGACTTTAAGTATTTTGTTTTTTGAAACCTTTGCAGTGTTCATGATGCATTGCCTTTCCAAAGTTTTCCTATTTATTGCCACAAATAATCGTAATGATATTTTGAGACAGAAGTCATTTATCATTGGAGGCAGAAATCATGCAAAAATAATATTAAGAAAGTTGTACTGAAAATCATCATCGTATTTAACTGTTTTCGTTTCACAATTTATACCTTCATAGTCCAACGCTCTCTCTCTCTCTCTCTCTCTCTCTCTCTCTCTCTCTCTCTCTCTCTCTCTCTCTCTCTCTCTCTCACACACACACAAACTCTTATGCCTCCGGAATAGTTTCCCTTTAAGAAGAAACTTTGAGACTTCTCAGAACTTGTGAATGAATTTGGGAGCTTTTCCTCCCGCCTGGTGTATTATATACGGCATTAACTTTGGTCCTAATGGATTCTGAATCCTTCCTGTTGTTTTGCCCACAAAATAATGCTTTCTTTTTAGGGATATTTTCCTTCAATGTATCGTGACTCATATGCATGTGGAAATAGCTACAAGCAAGATTACCAACACACACACACACACACACACACACACACGATCAGAAATGAACAGAAATGAACCCGTATGAGTTAATGACTATTTCAGCATTGTGTAGATTGTGCTTAACTTTATTATTGAAACTGAACATCGATAAATAAACATTTTGCAACAATATGTAAATCCTTGACTACAGAGCCTGATATGTCAAAATACATATTTAACAATAGTAATGGAAGCATATTTGAATAACTCCTCTTGACAAGTCAAAAATATGGTCATTACACAGGGGCAGTTAATCCTATTAGTAATAAGCATGTTGGGTCAGATATGAATCAATTTTAAAAGTAGGGATGTGAAAGCATATTTGTGAACTAGTTTAATTTATTCAGGAAGAATAAATTTATAACGTATTTTGTCTCAAAAAGAAGAAATTTTCATTAGAAACTATCATCAAAGTGCCATTTGACCTTTAAAAGAACTTAATTTCGGTGAGATAGGAAGACGTCAGCTTTGATGTCTTTTCATATTGATTGAGGGGATTTGAAGGATAATTTACACCCAGTTTTTGTTGTTAATCTGTACGAGATTGATTTGTATATCTCCATTTACATATGTGTATTTTTGGCGTAGGTTGAGGGAAGGTGACTTTGAAAGAAGAATCTGCATGTTTGATCTGATGCTGTGTTGACTGACATTCCACCGGCCAGAGTCTGTTATTTAAACATCCGCAGTGATTCATTTCTCTTCAGTCTCAGAGACTTGTCAGATTGAGACTTGGTAGTCTAGGGACTATGCAAGTCCTCATTTTAGACTTGATTAAACCAACGAGTGCCGACATTCTTTCAGGTGAGTATCATCATTAAATTTTATGTTAATTTCTCTAGCGTGAACCGTTTGTTATGGTTATTCTGCTCATCTCATATCCTAGGTATTTTCTAAGTTTCTACTTGACTAGATTATAATAGAAGATTGATGCTGAGCCTTGAAAATTCTTTCCCCCCAAAACTTTGTGATGGACCTTACTTCCTCTCTCAGGAGGATCTGGGTCAAGGGTTAAGCGCTGCCTGTTTTGGAAATTAACGTTTTATTAGCTGTCATGCCTCTTTGGTATGGTTGGAATATCTTCTTTTGTGAGATAATGGCGTGAAAGTTCATTTTCTTCAACTTTTTAGCAACTCTGATTCAAGTTCGGTCGGGTGATTCTTTTGCAAAATCTTCTGCACACTGGATCTTAGTAGTATTACCTAGCTGTAGATCTATTCTCGTGAATGATATCAGCCATTCTTGATCAAAATTCCTCCTATTACGAAACCACTGTTTGTTGCAATTTTCATTTCATCGGCCTTGTGAGAAATGATGAATGCTCAAACTCCCAGGGCTATCATAAAGGATTCTGAAAATGCATTCAGGAATTACACTGGAATATTTATAGTTTTTGGGAATGGGAACAACATGAATCTGGTAGCTTTGGATGCATACCACGTTCGGTCCCGAAGTATAACAATAACTCAGGCAACAACGTGAATCATAAAACAAATAAAAGGAATATCTCAAACACTCTATACATGAAAGACATATCATGGACCAATCGCTTTCTTCAATGGAAGCCATAATGCATACACGAGAGAGAGAGAGAGAGAGAGAGAGAGAGAGAGAGAGAGAGAGAGAGAATTAGAGAATTAATCGTTGAAGCTCAAAAAGACAGAACCATCACAGTGACCTGGGCATTACTTGGGCAAGGTCATTCAAATGACGCCGAATGCAAATCGGGGAAACGCCACTGGGCATTCAGGTGGGGCATTGTGGGCACAGGTGGCAGCCTCTGATTGGTCCATTCAAAGAGGTGCCTTTGGTGGACCGATGGATTTTGCGACTCGAGATGTGGACATCGGGTTACGATTCAAGAATTGTGTCTCAATGTCCGGGTAATGACGAATTCTCCCTGCATTTCAAAACATTTTATCTACCTATTTTTATCTATTTATTAGTTTATTAATTTATTTTTCCTTTTAATAAGTGAGATCTCTTCTTTCTGTATTTCCCTTTACCTCCTCTTACCTCCTAATGAGCACCATGTTCTTTGGAAGCTTGAATTTCAAGTCAATGGCCTCTTTGGTGGGCTTGTTCCATATGAACAGGTTTCATCTTCTGAATAATAATAATAATAATAATAATAATAATAATAATAATAATAATAATAATAATAATAATAATAATAACTAAGACGTTTTGTTAAGCAGAGATAATTTCGTTTCTCGAATAGGTATTTTGTAATTAGAAAATTTTTCAGTATTTATTTCCTATGCTTCTGTTTCTCGTAACATTCTGCCTCTCAGAAGGAAGATTTCATACCCGACGTTTTCTGTCCACTTCCTTGTAGTTTCTTTCAAAGAAAAAACAAAACAAGCGAAATGAACTTTTCCCCCAAAGGAGGCATCCGAGTTGTCTTTATGTGGAAGGGCTTTTTGTCTTTCTTTTCACATCATCGCTACAAAGGAAGGAAAAGGGACAGACAATAAACAATAAAGAACAAAGGATGAAAGTTGTTCTTTGAACCTCTCTTCTCGGTACAGAGGAACTACAGAGACTTCTCTAATCCTCACACGTGAAGGTAAATTGCCCTTTTGTCTTTGTTTCTTACTGTGTATTACTCTGTATTTCCTATCTCTCTCTCTCTCTCTCCCTCTTCTACTTCTTCTTCTTCTTCTTCTAACTCTCTCTCTCTTTTCTTCTCCTTATTCTTCCTCTCCTCCTCTCTCTCTCTCTCTCTCTCTCTCTCTCTCTCTCTCTCTCTCTCTCTCTCTCTCTCTCTGCCACAGCGCGTTAGCCTAGATTTCACCAGTAATGATTTAGACTATAATATTATACATTCCAACCATGAAAATGTTTCCCGTGAAATTCCCCAAATAAAAAAAGGACCATTATTCATAATGTACCACATAACTTCCCATCAGCATTCAGATTCATGTCGAAAATGGAGTTTAATATGGGTTGCATTCCATTAATTACATCGCGAAAGAGTGAGTTTTAGGTTACTGAAACGGATATTCAGTTTGGGAACTCCAAAAATGATATAGAATGAGTAACTGCGTTTGTAGAGACAAATTATAGTTTGTGATATTTCCCACCAGTTCTGCAGAATCACCAAGTTGTCTCACTCGTGTTTTTGTGGATCAGTTCGTCGGTAAGGACTGGGTTCTTTGTCATGTTAGAGTGGGAGTTTTATCCCAGGAGTTTTGTCTTGGCTACAACTAAAATGTCGAATAGTTTGCCTGGCTCAGTTGTGGAATCTTCTGATCTCCGAATGTTTAAGCGAGGAGCAAATTGTCTCCTGCTCTCTGCTGCTGCTGACGTCTCCTGTTACACCTTTAAAATCTTCTTTATTCTCAGTTTCCCTTCTACTGTAACGCTGAATGACATCATAGGTCCCAGGGCTTGTTCTTTAGCCTAAATTCTAGATTCTATTCTATTCTATAACCAGAGTGGCCGGGTGCAGTAAACGAATTAGGTGAGTGAACTTCCGAACAGAAACTATTCTCTGGTTATAAGCCCAACCGATTTGGGAACATTGCAATGGGTCTTAAAGGGATCCCTTCTGTATGTATTTTAGGTAGCCTTAACCCCATTCTTTCCTCTAAAAATACCCACAGCTACGGACTCGCTAAATTTCTTGTCCCGTTACTTGAACCACTGACAAATAACTCCTATAAACTAAAAAAAAAACTGAGCTACTTTTAATGACGAAATTATTAAGCAGGATTCTAATTTGGTCATGGTAAGTTTCGATGTTAAATCCCTGTTCACAAACGTTCCTGTGGGAGAGACCATAGACATTATCCTAAACAAATTATTTCCCTTCGACGATTCCCTTTTTAATAATTTTAGTAAAACCTATTTTAAGCAAATTTTAAAGCTGGCCGTGCTGGACACAGCCCTCGTTTTTTATGGTACTCTTTCCAGACAGGTGTCGGGGATTGCGATGGATAGTCCCCTATGCCCGACCTTCGCCAATATCTTTATGAACTCCCCGGAGGAGAAAATATTAGATAACTGCCCACTTCCTTAGTTTCCACCCTTTACTTTATAAACGCTACACTGACCATACCTTCGTTCTCTTCAGACGCGACTATCATGCTGATAATTTTTTAGGATACGTACATTACCAACATTGTAACACCAAATTCACTCTAGAAAAAGAGTCCCACAACTCTTTCTTTCCTGGACCTCTGAATTGCAAGGGATGAGGTAGGCTTCCATACTGGCATTTTTAAAATAACTATCACTGGTCTAGGTACCAGTTTTGTCTCTAGTAGCAAAAACAAACAACAACAATAGTAATAATAATAATAATAATAATAATAATAATAATAATAATAATAATAATAATAATAATAATCCACAATTACATAGTAAACTATATTACTATGTAAAATATAATTGTGGATTTTTATTACACATTGTTTTTCACGAGATTGTGAATTTCTTAGCAATAATAACATTAATTCATTATTATTATTATTATTATTATTATTATTATTATTATTATTATTATTATTATTATTATTATTATTATTATTATTATCAAAGAAGTCAGAAATAAACATAACATATACTCCTTGAGCTCATTTAATACTTCATCAAACTTTTACCTAAATCTATAAAAAGAAAAAGTGGAGAAACGAAAACCTAAAATTCTGAGAGTGTATTCAGGATACAACAAAGAATACGACCCACTTCTCCTTCGTATGCAAATGAAGGACCCTCCAAAATCAACAGAATAACAATGACCTCAACTCCAGGTTAGTTTTGGCCTCATTTTCAATCTTAACATAACCTCCAGATACAATTTGGACAGCGAGTGATTTTCACTTACCGGCGGAATAGCTATTAAAATAAAGGCTCCATCCCCGAGCGTACAAATTTCCCACCAGGAAAAAAATCCTTGATGGCCTTTGTAATTCCTCATCAGCATTCAGCTTCGAGGTACAGAGAGAGAGAGAGAGAGAGAGAGAGAGAGAGAGAGGAGGCAATTTGAATATTACGCATTAACTTCATTTGGGAGACGCTTTGGGAGACTGCAGCTACAAAGGACGAAGGCACTATTAATTTTCCTTTTATCACAGTCTAGGGAAGAAGAAGAGGAAGAGTCTGGGGTGGCCACACGTTTTAAATACCAGATTTTTGTTTTCTTTTGCCTCTTTTATCCGTTATTTCACTGAATTATGTATATTTTCGATTTACTTTTAGCTTAAAAACACTCTGTGGTTCTTATTTATCTTTTAGCTTAGAGACTGCTATATTACAAAACTAAATTTCTCATAATTATTAGCTTAGTTTAGCATATTTTTAATATTGAAAAAATAATTTTTATTTTAGCCCTGAAGAAGGGAAAGGATTCCCCAAACGTTGGCGTAAATAGAAAGGAGAAACGATTCCTGGTCTCCTCGCTCTCCTCTTTATTATTCAACACCAGACTCAAACCTTTGTAGAATTTCCTCTGAACATTTTCTAGAATTGTGGGAATGGAAATATGTTTTTGGGTACAATATAGGACCCGTTCTGAGATTAGATGGAATTAGACATTTGAGGGCAAATGAATGATCACACAGAGAGGAAACACGACGACTGTATATAGTAACAACCCAGATGCGGGAAGGAAGAGAAATAACTTGGATTTGTAACGCGAGAATTCGGGACTGAAAACGCCATGTTGTATATAATTATCTTTGGCAAAGTGACAGATACCATATTTTTCAAAGAGTTTCATCGCAGCATATTCACTGACATTCATATCAAATGGTACCTAAAATATGGTCATTATTCTTATATCAATTTGCATGCTACATACTTGTTCCCTAATTTTGAAGGAGGCTTCATTTGAGCAAACAATGATAAGCAAAGCCTCTCAGCGAACAAAAAAAAAAACATCGACACGCACAAAGGAACATTAGGTTGAATCTGTTTAGAAGAAAGAAGAGCATTCATTTCATCAACTATTCACATTCAGTTCGAGAGATATTCCACAAATGCCGAAGGAAAATAACGCACAAATTTCAGCAAAATCTACGGAAAACTTAAAGAAAAAAATTAAACTTAGGCAAAGTGGGAAAATAACTCTTACATTCTGAAAATACGAAATTACATTTTAATTGCAAAGAAGCAGGATAAGCATAATTTTCCGGCTGGCTGAAATTTCAGTGTCCACCAGAACCGATTACGGTAAATCGGTGCTCACCAAAACGAACTTACTCGGTAATTGTACAGTAGCTTTCGCAGTCAGGCTGGTGGTCTGAATGGCCAACATGTGATATTCTGTTTTGGCCTCATTCTGTTGTTAGCTGAGAGCGGAGGTTGGAAAAATGCTGTTTTCTGGCTTGCAGATTGTGTCTTGTGTTTTTTGTGTATATATGTATGTATGTATGTATGTATGTATATGAAATATAAAAGTACTACGTTGTATTTCTCAGATATTTGAGGCAACATCCACAATGAAATATGTGTCATACAATTTACAGCATATTAAAAACATTATGTACAGTGCTTTGTTTTTGTCCAACTACTGTGGACTTGTTCCTTAGAGAGCATTTCAGTGAACAAGTCCACAGTAGTTGGACAAAAACTGTAAGCATTATACATTATGTTTTTAATGCGCTGTAAGTTTTATAACAAGTATTTCATTGTTGATCTTCTCATATATACTGTATATATATTTTATATATATGTATATACACACACACACACACACACACACACACACATATATATATATATATATATATATATATATATATATATATATATATATGTGTGTGTGTGTGTGTGTGTGTGTGTGTGTGTGTGTGTGTGTGTGTGTGTGTGTGTGTGTGTGTGTGTGTGTGTGAGAGACTGTTTCACAGTCCAACGGTGTGAGGAATAAAGGACCTCTGAAACTTTGGAGAAGTTCGACAGTGAGGCACATTTGCTGCATATTGGTGTTTCTGCTGTTACTCGTAACCATCTCCTTGTTTTCATTAAAAATCAATATCTCATCTTTGCATGTTATCAGCTACAGTGTTCAAGAGCGAGTTATATTCAGTGATGACGGCGATAAATAATAATTCTGTATTTCACATATTCATGAATATTCCTGAAGTTCAGCCAACAAAAGAAATCCCAATATGTGGAAGGTAATTATTCATTAGCATTCATTTCCGGGTAAAAGTAGAATTTAATATGGTTTGCATATCATTAATTTGCATATCATTAACATGATAGACGTTGAACTGTAGGTTGTTATTAAGATCAATCTGCTCGGGAGTTCAAATGGTAAATGTAATGTAATGGAATGATTTTAATAATGATAATCAATATCATCTCTTGTGTTTTCGTTGGGGAATTTTACGCTTGCTTCTTAGCTAATATTCAAATGTCTCTGATACTGAATATTGCAGAATAATTTCTCCAGATTTATATAGATTATCAGACATCGTTAAACCGTGGAAGTCCACAGCTCTCCACAGGTGAGCTGAAAGTTTGTGTTACAGATAGGATATCAAAGATACATTATTGAGTGATTGGAAATGAAAAATCAAATAAAGGCAGACCTCTAATGCAACTCAATAAATTCAGTTCCATTCAAGAGACAATACAAGGAAAAACAAAACTAAAATCGTGCAGAAAAAAAAGAGTAATTTCGTAGTTAAATCTCAGTGAAGAGGAACTCAAAACTAAATGTAGCAATAAAAATGATAAAATGAAAACTCAATAAAGGCAGATCTATCATATCAGAAAAATTCATTTACATTAGAAAGACGGCACAAGGAAAGAAAACTAAAATCGTGTAAACGGAAAATAAACAAGTAAAAAATGCTCCGAAGTTTCTTCAGCTCAATCGAGTTTTCTGTACAGCGCATAATCAAGGCCACCGAAAATAGATTTATCTTTCGGTAATCTTGGTATAATGTTGCATGAACCGCGGCCCGTGGTGACCTGTCCTATATCGTTGCCAGATGCACGATTTTGGCTAACTTTAACCTTAGATAAAATAAAAACTGCTGAGGCGGCTAGAGTGCTGCAATTTGGTATGTTTGATGACTGGAGGGTGGATGATCAACATACCAATTTGCAGCCCTCTAGCCTCAGTAGTTTTTAAGATCTGAGGGCGGACGGACAGACAAAGCCGGTACAATAGTTTTCTTTTACAGAAAACTGAAACTCAAAATCTCCACCACCGGATTTTGAAGCAGCCTTATCGGGCCGTGTCATCAGCCAGGGATTCTGTATAGACTTTTTTCCAGTGTGTCTGAAGCCCTATGAATTAATAAAGCACTTTGTAATTCCAAGAGAAGAGAGAGAGAGAGAGAGAGAGAGAGAGAGAGAGAGAGAGAGAGAGAGAGAGAGAAGCCTTTCGGTCGTTTTGGAGGAAACTCTCGTCTTGTGGTTCGAGTCACTTCGTCGGAGCAGAATCACTTCGTCCGAGGAGTCGGTCCTGAGGTGCTCTTTGGGAATGTCCTCAGCTCTCTCGTTCTCTGGTCATTAAGTAAGACTTGAAGGCTGTTAATTCAATATTTATTTTCTTAATTTCCTATTTTTCTAGAAATTTATCTGAAATTATAAAAAAAACTTATATTTGTAGTAAATGCTCTATGACAATACAAGAGGATATATAATCTTTGTAAACTGATTTTAAAAATTAATACCTTGATAATGTGATAAAAGATATTATTCAAACAAATAAAATTAATTTTAATTACATTCCAGTAGACTATTTGCCAAATACGTGTCCCGATGCCTTAATAATAAACAGGATTTCTCTCTCTCTCTCTCTCTCTCTCTCTCTCTCTCTTATAACCGGGAAAAAAATACCAATAGCGGGCCACTAATTAATTATGATAAAATCCAGCGGACCAACTTTGCTTGAATATTCACCTCTTTTTCCAACAGCTGTGAAAATTAGCGGGATCTTTATTTCGCGATTCTAGAGGAGGGGGAATCGACTCGTTAAAATTAGCGGGAACTTTATTTCGCATTTCTGGGGGATGAAGCACTTGTCAGTTATAATTCCCCTTGGGTGTCAGATATTACCAGCGTACAGTGAACTGGATGTTGAAAGATATTTGTGGCTTATTTGTGGAAATGAATGGTTATGTCTTTGTAAGGGACAGAATTTATATATATATATATATATATATATATATATATATATATATATATATATATATATATATATATATATATATATATATATATATATATATATATATATATATATATGAAAGTCTCCTAAAATAAGTTGTTTGTAATGTAAACAGCCTACAGTCAAGACTATTATTTGTGTAACAGTGTCCAAATATCAAGCAAAATACAGGTAACATGAAATTAAATTTTAAAACGATTTCTTCTTTACAATCTATTTAAATGAACAGACTAAATAAAGAATTGTGTATTGCATTTATCGGAATCTACATAAAATAGAAAGATGATTCCAATTAAATTCTTGACCCTACAGAAACATTTGGTAATTTTTTCTCTGCACTCTGAATGGAAGGCCAGTCTACCCTCGCCCAGAGGCTATTAAGATGGAAGTTATTTCGACTCATAATGTTTAGAAGAATAAAAAAATGAAAGGTTTACTGATAAGCAACAGTGAACTGATTACAGGTAAATTGCCTTTTGAAATCATTTGCTTGCCTACGGGATGATTTTAACAGGCAAAGAGCGTTCTTGAAATAGGGAAGATCTTTTAGAATTATCTATTCGTATTTTTTTGGGAGAGCAATGAACTAGTAAGTTTTTTTATCGGAAAGGGGATATAAAAAAAAAGCTGTGAATGAACTTAACCTGAAAAAAATGTCTAAGAAACGACACAGTTAAAACCGAGAATCAATTTCGAATTTTGGAAATATTTATTTATATTGGAAAAAAAAAAAAAGATTTTATAAAAATACGCAGACAATATTAACCTGAACAAATGCCTCAGCAAAGACAAAGCCACAACTGAGAATCAATTACGCAAAAATACGGCGGAATGTTTCTTTAAAAGCCTCCAGAAACAACACCATTTGGGCTTCCCATTCCGCGCATGCGCCCTTCCCTCCCCACCCTTTACCTTCCTCAGAGGCAATATACATTCCTATTACCATTCAATTCCAAGTAAGAGGGAACGAGGGAACAGGAATACCATTGGCTGCATTACTGAGGAGTTCCATTTCAAAGAGACAGTTGGGGAAAATGTGTCATCAAAGGTCATGTATATATTTATACCTCCGTTTCTGAGGTCAGATGAGGGTAGTCAGGTACTATTCAGCTGATCTGCTCATTTCGTCTGGAGTGAGTCTCTCTCAATGATTCCATTTATGTTTCTTTTTGAAACGTCTCCTTTTGAAATTTGCCACCTTGATTAATGTTTAATATATAAATATATATATATATATGTATATATATATATATATGTATGTATATATATATATATATATATATATATATATATATATATAGTAGTATGTATATATATATATATATATATATATATATATATATATATATATATATATATATATATATACATACACACATTCACCTGAAATAATATATTTATATATATATATATATATATATATATATATATATATATATATATAGATAGACAGATAGATAGAGACATAGACAGATAGATAGATAGACACACATTCACCTGAAATAATCCTTTGCTTTTTCAGACTATGAAATCAATCTCGTTTCTGTTGTACAGTATTTTCCCTTTACAAGACTTCATGATAGATAAAGGTTCTTTGTTTATATTATTATTATTATTATTATTATTATTATTATTATTATTATTATTATTTATTTATTTATTTATTTATTTATTTATTTATTTATTTATGTATTTATTTATTCATTTATTTATTTTCATAACTTCTCATTTCCGTTATTCCTCTGGAGCATATTCACGGAAGCCAAATCCCGTCCCAAGCAATAGCAACAAACGTTTACAGCCAGAACGTTTGTGAACAGAACCTCATCCATCCATCCATCTCTCTCTCTCTCTCTCTCTCTCTCTCTCTCTCTCTCTCTCTCTCGTCAATCAGAAACGTGTCCAACGTTCCGTCCGCCTTCTCTCTTCCTTGCACGAAACGTTGTCTGTCTCTCATAACAGCATTCCCTCGGACGGAATTACAACCCTGAAGCCCTGTCATCACAACCCACGCCTCGACAGAGCCACAGAAGGACCTCTCAAGCCCTGTCACGCTTTGTGGGCTTTGCTAAAGGTAGCGAGAGAAGCGGAAGTGAGCGGCTTAAGTTAACAGTCTGACCTCCCCTGAAATAATAAGGCCTCAGGAAATGCTCAAGACATCTTACTTGCTGCAACTGCGGAGGCTTTCTAGGTTGGGTGGTTGGTCCTATGTCTGAACTTGCATTCTTTTCTGTTTATTTATTCATTTGTTAATTTTGTCTTTCCCTTTTTTGATAAGTGATCTCTTCTTTCTGTCTTTCCCTTTACCCTCTGTTAACTCTTTCTAATGGAAACCATAACATTCTCTGGAAGCTTCTTGAATTTCAAGACAATGGCCCCTTTGGTGGGGTGTTCCATATGAATAGGGTTCATCTTCTAAATAATAATAATAATAATAATAATAATAATAATAATAATAATAATAATAATAATAATAATAATAATAATAATAAATAATAATAATAATAAATATTTATTCGGATTTATAGAATGAGGTCTTCCATGTTCCTTTCTGTGACTGACTGAAGATAAATGTGAAATATTCTCATGTCACAGATCATTTCAACTGTTAAAAGATGCCTTTGCTGTTTTTGATGTTTTTAATGGACATAAAAGAGTAAACACTGTTTCCATCTGCAAATGATGTTTGCCTTACACAAAGAGTTTAAAGGACATAGGTCCAAATCCTAACTGGAAAAATGATAATTGAAAAAAAAGATACAGTTTCTAAACTTCCTTTGTAGGTATGTTTGTGTGAGTGTTGTGTGCGTATTTGTGAGTGTATGTGCGTGTTTGTTTGTGTGCGTATTTTTATGTATGAGTGCATGTGTGTGTATTTGTGTGCGTGTTTGTGTGTGTATGTTTGTGTGCGTGTTTGTGCATGTCTGTGTGTATACGTGTTTGTGTACATGTGCGTTTTTGTGCGTATTTGCGTGTGTGTGTTTGTTCTTCAATGTCTCCCGTCAGACACTAAGGAGAAGGTTCTCTGGGTCTCAGCCACAATAGCGGTCATCTTTCAAATTTTCTTTTCTCTCTCTCCGCACCAACGATGTGATAGAAGGAGCGTCGTTTCACGAGATTAGCTTTTTCATTTTACGTAGAAAAAGGTAAATGGTCACACAAATGATAATGTCTAATGAAGTCTTCTTGTGAGGCGAATTTCTCTCTTCGTGTTTTTTTTCCTTTTTTTTGGAATTAGAACTAGAATACAGAATTTAGGCCAAAGGCCAAGCAAGCCCTGGGACCTATGAGGTCATTCAGCATAATTACAAAATGCGGTTTCATTCCCGGGCGAATTTCACGTTCCCGTGAAGTCTCTTTGGAACTCACGAATCACAGCATTTTGGGGCGGTGGAAATGGGGAATTGAAAGCGCTTTCTATATTAATGTTGTTGATAATACCTTCAATTAATGACTTGGGACTCTTCATGGTGGAGCGGGTGTCGCCATATTCATGTAATTAGAATGTAACCATCAACGGGTACGTGTGTAATTCATTACGCGGGACTGTAATACTGTAATATCACCATCGTAGCTGTATTTCAAGCAAGGGTGCTGCCACTGAGAGTTAGGATTACAAAAATGCCAAAATGTGTATGTATGTATGTATATATATATATATATATATATATATATATATATATATATATATATATATATATATATATATATATATATATATATATATATATATATATATATATATATATATACTCAGTAATTGGGCGGCTACTCGGAAATCTTAGCTTAATGATAAATAATATTGCCAAGACCAGGAAGAACATTCTTTATTACAAGCTTTGAGGTATAAAACCTCATCATCAGGCTGAAAAAACCGACAAGGATGAGAATCAATAAAATTACAATAAAATGAATTGTCATAATAAATCTTCAGCAAAAATACTAACGAAATATAAAATGAACAAGTAAATACAAACTAAAAGGTGAGACGTAAAATAACGAAAAATTAAAACACAAACATAAAAATATGAAAATAAAACTATAGTGAAATGTAAACAAACTACCACTCACAAAGTAAAATATTTAACGACCTAATTGAGTACCTACTATGAAATTACACGATAGCTAGTTGAATACCAGACGAGTTGTTGTTCAATTCCGGCTTCATCTTTTTAATAGTCAGCGACTCTGAAATTAAAAGGTCAGTCTGTTTGAACAAAAGACAGTACCCGAAAATCCAGGTCAGTGAAAGGATGGTCCTGTGCTAAACTGTGTTTCTAATGGCAGAAAAGGGTGGTTTGGAAAGGGGAAACCTAGTTCTAATAGAAAGACCTCTGTGTTCCAAATTCTGTGTCTGAGCCAGCGGGAACTAGATCCCACGTATCGTAGACCACACTGCGAACAAGTGAACAAGTAAACGACACAGGAATTAAGGTCCACAGGCGGAGTAGGCTTCTCTCTCAAAAGTGATCTTATTGTAAAGGATTACAGAAAACAAACCGGAAACTGATTTGAGGGAAACAATGCTTAAGTATTTCTTGTAACTTTTTCGGACCATATAGCTACTATGACCAAGGTAAGGCAATTTAATGTACTTTACATCTTTACTAGCAGTACTGTACACCGGTCTGGGACAAAACTTTTCATTTAAAAATTTTTCAGAACTTTGTAAAATACAAAAATGGGATATGAGTTTTCAGAAAAGTAATTCTGGAGAAGAAAACCATATCTTGATGAAATAAATTAAAGTCACAACAAACATTGTAGGCTCTATTAATCAAAGTGCGTATTGAGTTCATCTTATACAACTTTAAGAAAAACTGAGGTAATTCAATCCCAAGCCAGTAAAAGTACTTTTCCTATAAACAGAGGTCTCAAATTTGCCACTATTTCTGTATACCTGTACATCTAAAAATGACAACTTATTATCCTGTTCCGTCTCACAAGTAAAAAGAAATGTTAGGGTGACGAGAATTAAAATATTCAAAAAACAAATCAACATGTGATAATTCCTTAAACACAAGGAAAGTATCATCTACATACCTACGGTAATACAAAGGTTTGAAAGCACTAGGGCATTCAGACATCCAAATTCTTTCACAATAACCCATGAAGCAATCCGCATATACAGGTCCAAGGGAATTTCCCATAGCTACTCCATCTATTTGATTATATAATTTACCATCAAAAGTAAAAATGCCATCAGCAGTTGCTAAATGTAATAATTTTTGCAAGTCTATTTTATTAAGTCCAAACACTGATAGATGGTTTTCACATATATTATTAAGAATAATGTCGGTTGTTTCTTTTAATGGGATATTGGTGAAAAGAGAGGTTACATCGAAACTAGCCATTATAACATCTTGGTTAAAATTGAAAGAGCATAATTCTTTAACAAATTTGGAAGAATTAGATATGTTAAATTCACCTAAAGTTAGAGGGTTTAAAACTGGAACTGTTTGTGTTTTAATTTTTCGTTATTTTACGTCTCACCCTTTTAGTTTGTATTTACTTGTTCATTTTATATTTCGTTAGTATTTTTGCTGAAGATTTATTATGACAATTCATTTTATTGTAATTTTATTGATTCTCATCCTTGTCGGTTTTTTCAGCCTGATGATGAGGTTTTATACTCGAAAGCTTGTAATAAAGAATGTTCTTCCTGGTCTTGGCAATATTATTTATCATTAAGCTTATATATATATATATATATATATATATATATATATATATATATATATATATATATATATATATATATATATATATATATATATATATATATATATATATATAAAGGAAAAAATTCAGAAGTTGATTTCAGAACTTGATAAGAGGAAATGACATTACTGTTAAGAAATTCAAAGAAGAGAAGTGAAATATAATCATAGAATTTGAGCGAAATTCACAGGAAGTAGAGAATAAATAAAAATATGAACAGTCACACTTACTAAAACGAAGCGTTACAAAAGTATTTATAATTTTTAAGTAGAAATTAAAAAGCAAGAATATTCTAAAATAAATATGAATAAAATAAAATTGGAGGTGGACGAAGCAGTAAATATTCTGCTCAGAAAAAACAAAAATTGTCAGAAAAATTGATGCAACTTCGTCTGAACCTGCATCACATTTATACATTTTTTTTAACTCTTTTCTGCGTCAGTCGGAATATTTCTAGACATTTCCCTGAGAGATATAAGAAATTCGGAAGCTGACCAAAACTAAAAGAAAAATATTATTATGTCGTCTAAAAACTGGCTTTCCCCGTGTAGTTGATGTATTAAGTGTCTATAAGATTCTAATGTATATATATATATATATATATATATATATATATATATATATATATATATATATATATATATATATATATATATATATATATATATATATTTATATATATATATATATATATATATATATATATATATATATATATATATATATATATATATATATATATATGAATGTCTTTTCCTGTAATACTACAGTGTAATATGAAAATAAGAAGGCCCATAAAACACTATTTAAACGTTGAAACCATATATTTCGGGCACTTGTTTCTGTGCCCTGTTCACTGGTAGAATATGGACAGGTGGAAAGTTACAATGGTATATATACAAAAACATGAAGGTGTGGCCTTAGGCCTCCGATGTTAAGGAGGTGGCGTTTCTTAAGAAGGAGGAGATTGACCAAATTCCCTAGTGGTTTTGGCCTCATTAGCTCCCGTTTGGCGATGGATCTGGCTGGTCGCGTTTCTTGGGTCATCTTCTTCAAAGGGGTCCGAGGATTAAGGTGTCAATGGCGTCCGATTTCCAATGTCCTCCTGACAGGTTCATATTGTTGGTTTGATTGATGATAGCAGATTCCAGCATCTTTCTTTTGTACGGACAGCTACTCTTGAAAACCAACTCCGCCCCTCCAGTTAATGACATGCCCTGTATTTCTAATATGTAGGAAAATTCCCGAACTCTCCGAAGTTTGATTAACGTATTGATCTTTTGTGCTCTGTTATTTTTGAGAGCGATCTACCTGTCTCGCCTACATAAATGTCATGACAATTACTACACGGTATCTTGTAAACTCCGGCTTCTTCCCTTTTGTTATTTAAGTATCGTTAACGAGCGAACTCCCGATGGATTTGGGATAATGGAAAATGAAAGGATTATTAGAACTGAGTTGCTCTGTGGCCTTTTGGATGTTTTCATCGTATGGAAGCTTTATTTTGTTGTTGAAATCTATTTGTCTGTTGTGAGTGGGACCTCTGTAGTATATTTTATTTTTATTAATAGCCCTCTCGATAATGTGTGGTGGATAGAGCAGTTGCGTTAGGTGTTGGCGGATCGTGTTAAATTCTTGATCCAGGTACTCATTTGAACATATCCTAAGTCCTCTGAGGAATAGGTTGCACCCTATGAAGACCATTTTCCTCTTGGCATAGATAAAACTTTAAAACTTATCAACCTCTGTGTAACTAACAACGTGTTTTCTTTCAATGGTAATTTTTACAAACAAAATTTTGGCTGTAGCATGGGAAGTCCCCTATCACCCCTTCTAGCAAACTTGTACATGGAATATTTCGAAACAGAACTTTTGTCGTCTATCAAACCCCATAATATGATCTGGCTTAGATACGTAGATGATATCTTTACTTTCTGGGACAATAGCTGGGGGACTTTAAGGAATTTTTTAATAGGCTACATTCGCTAGTTCCGACCATAAAATTTAAAACAGAATGGGAAAAGGACGGAAAACTGCCGTTCCTAGATGTACTGATCATAAGAAAACAGAACAGGTATGCATTTACAGTATATAGAAAACCCACCTTCGCTGTCTCCTACATTCATTTCTTAAGCTACCACGACGTCTCCGTAAAAATCATGGTAGGGTGCAACCTATTCCTCAGAGGACTTAGGATATGTTCAAATGAGTACCTGGATCAAGAATTTAACACGATCCGCCAACACCTAACGCAACTGCTCTATCCACCACACATTATCGAGAGGGCTATTAATAAAGCAAATAAAATATACTACAGAGGTCCCATTCACAACAGACAAATAGATTTCAACAACAAAATAAAGCTTCCATACGATGAAAACATCCAAAAGGCCACTGAGCAACTCAGTTCTAATAATCCTTTCATTTTCCATTATCCCAAATCCATCGGAGTTCGCTCGTTAACGTATACTTAAATAACAAAAGGGAAGAAGCCGGAGTTTACAAGATACCGTGTAGTAATTGTCATGACATTTATGTAGGCGAGACAGGTAGATCGCTTCTCGCAAAGAATAACAGAGCACAAAAGATCAGTACGTTACGCTCGGAGAGTTCGGGAATTTTCCTACATATTAGAAATACAGGGCATGTCATTAACTGGGTGGGGGCGGAGTTGGTTTTCAAGAGTAGCTGTCCGTACAAAAGAAAGATGCTGGAATCTGCTATCATCAATCAAACCAACAATATGAACCTGTCAGGAGGACATTGAAATCGGACGCCATTGACACCTTAATCCTCGGACCCCTTTTGAAGAAGATGACCCAAGAAACGCGACCGCCAGATCCATCGCCAAACGGGAGCTAATGAGGCCAAAAACCACTAGGGAATTTGGTCAATCTCCTCCTTCTTAAGAAACGCCACCTCCTTAACATCGGAGGCCTAAGGCCACACCTTCATTTTTTGTATATATACCATTGTAACTTTCCACCTGTCCATATTCTACCAGTGAACAGCACAGAAACAAGTGCTGAAATATATGGTTTCAACGTTTAAATAGTGTTTTATGGGCCTTCTTATTTTCATATATATATATATATTATAATATATATATATATATATATATATATATATATATATATATATATATATATTATATATATATATATATATATATATATATATATATATATATATATATATATATATATATTATATATATATATATATATATTATATATATATATATATATATATATATATATATATATATATATATATATATATATATATATATATATATATATATATATATATTTCTGAACATTTGTTCTGAGAGTTAGAAGAAATTTGGATACTGACTCAACCTTCAGAAATATCTAATTATGATGTCTTTAACTTGCGCCTTTTTTTTCTGTGGGATTAATGGAGGAAATTATTTCAATTATCCACTAAATTCCAAAGTAGTTAATGTATCCAGGAATTGTAATTATCAACAAAGTTCTTAAGCAAAATTACTTAAAAGAAAGTGATATAATAACTATTTTTATAAGTCATTTGTCACATTGACGATGGTGACATAAGGAAATATCTCACTGAAGAAAACTAATGACAAATGTGATTTTATGAGAGAGAGAGAGAGAGAGAGAGAGAGAGAGAGAGAGAGAGAGAGAGAGAGAGAGAGAGAGAGAGAGAGAGAGAACTATTCCTCAGGTTCTTATAAAGAGAAACTTTCCAGGACTGAAGAAGCCAAGTCTCGGAGGCTCTTGTGAACTCTGAGTAGTGATTCAACTTCGAGGAGAAGCTCACGCTACAACAGAGATGTCTGCAGCGCAATCACTTAATAATCTCTATTACGGTAGAAGGGAACCGCAAGAGTTTCCCCTCGACGAGAGAGAGAGAGAGAGAGAGAGAGAGAGAGAGAGAGAGAGAGAGAGAGAGAGAGAGAGAGAGAGAGTGTAAAGTTTTTTCCTCACATCGAGACCAAAGTTTGATTTAAAAGGTGAAACGTAATACTGAGATTCCTTTTACTTTTTTTTAGCTGACTCAAAAGTTATGGGGCTTGCAACCTTATTGTAAGTCCTGAGTTATGTATGTATATATATATATATATATATATATATATATATATATATATATATATATATATATATATATATATATATATATATATATATATATATATATATATATATATATATATATATATATATATATATATATATATATATATATATATATATATATATATATATATATATAGTCAGTCTCTTCAATAGACCCAAGCTCTCTCTCTCTCTCTACTGGGTACGAAAATTTAGGCTATTTTTTTATCTTTCTAATTTGCTTTGATTTGACACGAAACGGTCACTCCCTCAAAAATGTCCACTGCCTCTTTTACAAACCTCCCAATTTGGAGAGTTTGAGGAACCAGTTTAATCTATAAAAATTATATATATCACGTTCACGTTCCAAGGAGCCTTGGAAGGCTCTGACCGTAAAGATTGTGTCACCTAATTTACCTGGAGGCTTCTTCATACAAATTTTCTTTTGGGAGTCAGAGTAAATTATGAATATCGTTTCGCTATTAAAAATAAAAATAAAAATTAAATTCCTTACTTATTAATAAGAATAAATCCTTCATTATTCAAGAATTTAAAATTAAAACTAAATTTGTTACGCATTAATGAGATTAAACGATGTATTTTTTCATTATTCAACAATTAAAAGTAAAATTTAAATTAAATTTCTTACTTATTAATGGGAGTAAATTATGTGTATCTTTTCATTATTCAAAATATAAAAATAAAAATGAAAATGAAATTCATACGCATTAATGAGAGTAAATCATATTTTTACGCCCATGGTTTCACGTTTGTTAAGCCTGTTTAAAAGATTGTCATTATATAATCCCCAATATCCATTTTTTTAGCTCATTGGGGAAGATTAAGCAGATAATGAGATTACTGGTAATCCCTTCTCTTTCGCTAGAAAGGTCTCTGGGGTTCGGTACTGAAAGTTTGTTTTCAATAATAATAATAATAATAATAATAATAATAATAATAATAATAATTATTATTATTATTATTATTATTATTATTCGTGTAGCATCATATTTCCTCTATGGGCGTGCCAAGGTATGATTTGAGGACTTTAAATGCAAAAGTACAATATTGAATAATATTTTCAGCACACGAAACTTGAGCCATAAACATCATTAAGATTAATAATGGAGAGAAAGATGACTCCTCTAATAGATGCAAACTGAGATTCACAGCTTAAATATTAGTTTAGAATGTACTCGAGAGCAGAGAGGTTTTTAAAATCATCTTGTTTTGCATCAAAATAGAGCAAGCACATGCATGATTCTCGTCACAGTGACACAGTTAGTCAAATGTGGCTGAGAAAGTCTCCGGTATCTCAACGCCACATTTCACGTACTCTACTCTCCCGCTGTGCTTCACGTGCAGCCTCAGAATGGTGCAAAATTATGACAGAATAAATATATAACAACAACAAAAAAACGAATCAGCAGGTAATAACGAACTTTGCATAAACGTTGCTGATCGACGGTGTCAGAGTTGACAGATCTTGCTATATCAGTATGCAATGGCGTTATTCAATAGCTCTGTGCAATAATCACCGTAGACTAACCCCATTTGCCCCAACCTTCAGTGTCTCCATTGACTACCTTCATTCACGTTAGGATATTATTATCATTTTTAAGGATTTTGACGAAGTGCAAAGCTATACATGTCAGCTCTAGCGGTGAACCAGCTATCAAGTTGAGTCTAAATCCTATATACGTGTCAGGTCAACCTGATTAAAACTAGCATTACTGGACATGAAATCTATTATTCCTTTAACGTGAATTGTGGTTTCTGTAGTTCTCTGTATACTAACTTTCGTGTTCAACTCAGCACCTAACGTCGAGATGAAACTAGTATTATTAGACGCAACCCGAGTCTAGACTTAGCGTTAGGCCTAACAGATCGAACAGAAGACATAGAATGACACACCTATTCAAATTCGGCAGCTCTAAGTCTGCGTTTCCCAAAGTCTTTCATATCCGCAAGACCGCCTTTCCAAAGTCTTTGTCTGAAGGATTCGTAGAACTGAACAGAAAGGGTGAAAGTTTAAATTGATCCTTGAAGGAGATTAGATTAGACTAAACCTTCCCTTCCCTCCTGCCGGATAAAATATCGGAATGGTCTCGATCAAGTTCTCCGTTTTCTTTTCCATCTCGGAGAGGAACCGTTTCTGCTCTCACGCTCGGAAGAGGGAACGCTTTCACACTTCTTCTCTCTTGATATAGTGAAACCTACAGTATTTAAACACAATCTAATGTGTTTATATAAAATCTACAATATTTCAATAAAATCTACAGTATTTCAGTATTTAGACTCAATAAGAATGAAGAATATTCTACTACTTCAAGTTTCATTAAAACTGCTCTCCGACTTTTGTTAGTAATCATTTTCGTCCAAAACTTTTGTTTTTGTGATTTATATATCTTGTATGGCAATCATTTTCACGTCAAGTGAATAAGATACTTATATGTTTAATAGTAATGGGTCTATACCGAATTATTATCTTAAATAAATATGGAAGTTAAAAGGTCACTGTGGTCATGAAACACGCACACACAAATGTATATATATATATATATATATATATTGTATGTATATATAATTATATATATATAATATATATATATATATATATATATATATATATATATATATATTTATATTTATATATATATATATATATATATATATATATATATATATATATATATATATATATGCGTGTGTGTGTTCTCTAAATACCTGTGCATGCTACATAATTCTGAGTAAAACAATCAGTATCAACATCCGCAATTTAAGACAAAACTCCCTCCTTACGAAGCATAACAAAACCCCACTAATTACATTCCAGAAGCCGCCTAATGATAAGCAATAATGACAGGCAATAAATCGCCACAGATATATAAAAAAGGAAGAAAACTTTAGGATAATCACTGTGTGACACCCCATGACTCCGGGGAGCCAATAACGCCCACCAGATTCTAAGGGGAAGAGGAGAAGAGGAATTCGGGTCCCTCTCTCGTCTTCCTTAACAAACCCATTAAATTTAGATTCCATTAATGGATTCTTGCCTCCAAGGATTTATTTATTGTTTTCATGTGCGTTCAGTGTAGGGTTAGCTCCGGATTCTGAGCTGATTGGATAGGGATTTGCATATCTGAAATGGTTAGGTGTGATTGGAGCCTCCCTTGAAATATTTCCGTCAACACAATCGTTCGATTTTGTTATATTTATTGCAGGAGATCTACGATGGATGAAAGCTTTACATTTCGGACTGATTTATTTTCTTACATTTCGGACTGATTTATTTTCTTACATTTCGGACTGATTTATTTTCTTACATTTCGGACTGATTTATTTTCAGGGTCATTATAAATCTACAATGATCTATAAGGAAATGACTACAAAACTGACTCAAACTAAAATACAAATGTGTCTTCTAAGAAATTATGCCAAAAAAGTTTATTCAATATATAAATATATATATATATATATATATATATATATATATATATATATATATATATATATATATATATATACTGTATATAGATGTATATAAAACTATGATGAATTAATAATCATAAGTATATTAGCATGAAATCAAATGAATGGCTGCTGTGAAAAATTCTGACCAATCTCTTGACTTTAGTGTTAAAGTTAATAAAAATAAATTTTCTCTATTAACCTGTGATATTCACGTAACCTAATGCAGAATACGGTAACATTACAGTCTATACACACACACACACACACACACACACACACACACACACACACTGACATAATAAACAAGTTCTTGGTCTCACTAAGGAAGAAACCTATTTCAAAAAACACTGAAACCTGAGATATTCAAAATGTAGGCCTATAACTTACGCATCTAGGTTATATCAGAGACCACAGAACCTTCACAGGAATCTTGACTCTCTTTGCAATGTTCACTCAGTCATGTTTAAAGTTCACTCAAACATCAAATCTCTTCTTGACCAATAAAAGCAGATTGGAAACTCGATACCTAAAGTTCATTTGTAAACACGAAATTTTATGGAATCAACGATGTATCTGAATCTTGTTCTAACTCTTTTTAGTTGCCTCAAACTTACTTCAGCGAATGGAAGCTCATTCTGTAAGTAAACATTCATCGCTTCTGAGGCGATTTACCTATAAAGGAAAAAAATAAACAAAGAAAAACTGGGATAGGAAAGTTTAAACAAAAATTTAGTTTACCTAAGAAGCAGGTTTCCGCTGCGTCTGGTCGAAAGGCCTATGTGTTTCATTCATGAAAGAATGCATATATTGTTTCCATGCGAGATGTGTTGTTACTTGATGTGGAGAGAAAAATTCTGATGCATTTGATTTCAGTCGTATTTTTTGCCTCAGTTTTTTTGTCTTATGTTTTTCTAATGGGGGGAACGGTAAAAAAAAAAAAAAAAAAAAAAAAAACACGTAGGGGAAAGTGGCCTCTTTTCTAAAAGAGGGGGTTGGAGCGGCTGGACAGCAAGGTAAAGGGATCCCAGAAAATAAATGAGATGAAATACCAAGATCGAAAGGTGGAACTGGGAGAAAAAAATCAGTTACCCTAAGAATGAATAGTTAGAGGAGTTGGACAGCAAGACTGAAGAAAGAAACAGGGGACAGAGGTCAAGTAAAAGGCTAAACAGTGGGTGTAGCTAGGGGTCGAATGGAAACTGCAAAAACCCCATAGTAATGCCTACAGTGCACCAAGTGAGGTTCAGTGACAGCATTAACCCTCTGTTAGATGTATACACACAAAGTCCTGTTTCAGACAGAGATATCAACCAAAGCAGAAACGAGTCTGAGATAAAACATCTTTTCAAGTCATTGAGGTTTTTAGCTCTTGGAAGATTTCCCTGTTTGTTTTGTTTTTATTTTGTTTCATTTTTTATTTATTTTTCTTTTCCTTAGGGGGACGAGATTCTTCTGCCTCTTATCTCGCCCTGAAAAGTTTTTTTTTTTTTTTTTTTTTTTTAAGAAAGGATTCATCATCTTTCTCCTTAGGTCGAATTCGTCTTCTCAATGGACAATGTCTTGCAAATCCTTTTCCAGAGTGGCGTTTTCTCTTCTCTCTCTCTCTCTCTCTCTCTCTCTCTCTCTCTCTCTCTCTCTCTCTCTATCAAATCATTTTTTACGTTTTCTCTTCGTGATTTGACTTTTTCTTCATTTTTGCTTCGCGGTCACGAAAATTCGCAGAATATTTCTGAAAAACAAAGTAAAGAGATATGAAGGGAATCTTCTGTAGGGTAAACAGCATTTCGGAACAGCATTTTCGAACAGCACTTTTGGACAGCATCTTTGAACAGTATT
>NC_089755.1:2428524-2436024 GCF_040412425.1 Macrobrachium rosenbergii
ATATATTTATATATATATATATATATATATATATATATATATATATATATATATATATATATATATACTATATGTATGTACGTATGTATGTATTTATATCATAAACACATAACACCCGCTATGTATCACAAATTATAATAATATACACTATTCAATTCCTTTGAATACAAAGCCAACACATCTCCAAATAGTAAAGAATATTGTAATGTAATTTGCAAGGAGAATATATATATATATATATATATATATATATATATATATATATATATATATATATATATATATATATATATATATATATATATACATGTCAATGAAAGTCAAATGTATAGGTATGCAAATATCGTTTGATAAAAAAATTTGAAAATGATATTTCACTGGTTTCCTTTGCTTGCTGGTTTTGCCTTATATTCCTTTGCGAAATTCCTAGTAGGCCTAATCCGATTTGATCAAACTGTCAAAATAAAAGAAAGAGAAAGTGCTGGATGCTGCTGATTCCATAGGGAGGATAATAAATAAAAAAACAAAGTGAAACAAAACCTATGATTAGAATTATGTGCAGTCAAATGCAGGATCTGTGTTGAAGATATTCATTTGAAGATTTCACGTTAAAAGGATCGTACAGTTTCCGATACATTAAACGAGAGAAAAACCAGCAAAGGACTTTTCATAGCAGACATGGCCTCACCTCTCACTCGAATGTATCTGGAAGAGGACGTCAAGTCCACCAGGAAGATTTTGGGGGGAAAATGATGCAACTTCTAACTTATATCCCGGGAATGTGTCCATCAGCCTCTATCAAAGGGAAATGTGTTAGAACTCAAGAATTCATTATCAGCCCAAAAACGGAAATATATATATTTCTCAGGGTTGATAAAACATTTTATGAAACGAAGGGTCGTAATTCAATTTACATATTTAACTCCGCTCCAGTCCCCGGGAAATTGTTTACACTTTGGGGAATGTAGACACAAGGCCCCCGTCCTCCAGCTCAGCTCCTTTCCTCCGAGTGAGGAACCCACTGAGTTTCCTCTCCCTTTGGGGCTGTGAAAGTTCGAGGAGAGGAAAAGCCCAATGATAATAATTAACATAAAAGATTAAAGGACGATTCAAAGCCTCATAATGCATGATTCTGCTCCTTCCACTGGGAGCCTTCTTTGCCTCACAACGGTGACTGGGACGTTCGCTTTCTCGATATTGATTATTGGTTCGCGTTTTCCTTTCTTTGGGGAATTGGAAACTGGATTGGGGCTGAGTTGCGCCGAAGGCTCGTTGCTTGTGAGGCGTGAAATAAAGTTTTTTTAAGCGAAATTTTGTTGTTGTGATTTTTGTATTGAAACTACAGGATATGTCAGTTATCGTATGCAATAAAAAATAGTGCATTACCTTCTCATTTCACAGATTGGACAGGTGTGTTATGATCAAGATATGATCTCTATATCGAAACTAAATGACTTGTCAGCAAACATTTCTAGTAAATGAAAATGCATTAGCTTCTCATTTCTTACATGTACTGTATTACGATCAAGATAGCTCACTCCATTTTCTTGTTCTTTCTCTTATTCATGTACATAAATTCATGTTTTCGGGGTTCCATCACCATCATTATTATGATCTTCGTTCAAGTACCAAGATTGACGTCAGTATACCAAAACAAACCATACTAGACTTATGTATAACCTTATTCTCTTATGTAGCTCTGTTAGTTTAAGGTATATTTCCAGAGATATGCTGAATTATTCTTGTCTTTTTTCTACTTGAGAGGCCTATGCACGTGAGAGCGCTTTAAAATGCCTCCATAAATCATCATAAAGGACAAAAAAAACCAAGACTGATATGAAAAAAATGAAGGATGTGATATTAGGTTTTCTATCTGTGAATGAATATCTGGCTGAATTGTCGGAATAGAAAATGATTGATACAGCTTGTGGAAAAGCCCAAGAAACTATTGCAAAATGGCCGTGACTAATTTGCATGTCAAGAATACAGGATCATAACAGGAAAATTCCCAGGAACGAAACACATCAAATGAGCTCCAGGAAATGTCCTCATTATCATAGAGATTATGACGCCTCCTCGAGAGGAACAATATTCCAGAATAAGCAACGAAACAGACGAGGGAATCGGATTCCAAAGAAGAATCTTCTTCAGAAAGAAGATAATGGGGGAAGGGAGACATCTTGGCTTGACAGGTAGGATGGAAGGCCAAGGAATAAGAAGAATTGAAACATTAAAGAGAAGGTTACCTGGAAGGGAAGATGGCGTTACCAGGATAGAAAAAAGAGAAACTGTCTTCCTGAGACAAAAAAAAAAAAATTAAAAAAAAAAACGATAAGGAATACCTTTTGATGCCTGGAATACAGTAGATCTTGTTATGTGTCTACCTAACTATGTGCAATTTGACGAAAAATTTTAAATGTATGAAAAGGAGCTATATGCTAAACTGTCAAAATCTTAGATGGGCCATGTATACTGAAAGCAGTTTTATAATGTATCTTAGGAGGGACAATAGTATTTATAAACTAATAGTGAAATTAACGATAGATGATTATCCTACTTGGACTGAGTTTCCTTCGTGTTCCCAAATCCAAGCAACCGCAACTTTCGGATATCTGGAAACGATATTAACGTTATGCAGATTGGTATGTTTAATGATGAACGGAAATAGACACGTAGGTAATTCTATGGAAATGTGAATGACCCAGTAATTGATAAAGTACACTGCTCGTATTTGTATTAAGTGATCTTTCCAACAAAGCAAAGAGGAATCAGGAAAAAAAGAGAGAAACTTTAATAACAAATAAACTATGCTGATGCAACCATGATTTCTAATGAAACATGCTTACCAGAGGGTCGCCTTCCTAAGTATTATTATTATTATTATTATTATTATTATTATTATTATTATTATTATTATTATTATTATTATTATTATTATTATATTATTATTATTATTCTGCGTCTGCTCCCATGTACAGCATAAACTAGCATAAAGTGGTGTGTAGCGTATCGAGACCATTATTTTTCTTTCTAATTAGCTTTTTAAAACTAGGATACGGTCAGTTTTTTTTTACCTCATTCACGAAAAGTAGAATACCTTGACATTAAGTGTCTCTGGATGTTATGTTTTTTTTACTGAATTACAGTATTAACAACCCTTCAGACAAATTGCTTTAATAACGTACATTGAATGTGCGTGTATATAAATTTATATATACAGTATGTATATATATATATATATATATATATATATATATATATATATATATATATATACATATACAGTATATATATGAAGTTATTTCTACCTCTTTCAGTTATCAGTTATCTCCTTCCAATATATTCCATTTAGTTATCTCGGATTCCCTCTTTCAACGCTACTGTTAATCGCACAGATGCCATAAGGAATAAGATTAATTTTTCATGAACAGATTCGTTGACAGAAGGAACAAGCAAGAAGCTTAAAAACAGAATTCACTGTAGCAAGCTGCATTTTTAAGAAGACATTACGTCGTAAATAAGTATCTATATAACTGAAATATATTTTAGCAAGCGAGCTGATAAATCATCAGTAAAGCTTTTGAGACGCTTGTGGAATTTCTAAAAATGATACAAAACATTCGCTGAAAAAAAGCAACACAGGAACTAACCAAATCATAAAGACCCTCTGTTATCCTGTGCTAATGAAATTCATTTTATCCTCTGGGAAATAAAAGAGTCAACTAGAAAAGAGGGGAACTATAACATGGTCCAGTTTTCCTCCCACAAAATAAAATAAAATTAGGAAAGGAGGCAAAATGAGATAAAAGGAAGGAAGAGTGTGTGTCTGTTGGCGCTGACTAAATAAAGACTTCGGAGGATCCGAGAACCGCCATTAGTCTTCTTCTTCCTCTTGCAAGCAGGAGGTCGAGCTCATTTCTCTCTCCTTCTCCTTCTTCTCTTTCTTCTCCTTCTCCTTCTCCTTCTTCTCCTCCTTCTCCTTCTTTTTCTCCTTCTCCTCTCACAGGAAAACTGCAGGTGAGAAGTTTCCAGTATTTATTCGACGCCAAGAGTTTGGAGGAGCTGTGTTTGTTTAATGCATATTACCTCTTTGTCTATGAGTTTATGATTCATGAAATGATTTATAAAAAGACTTTAACGTCTACGGAAAGTCTTTGAAGCTTATATAGACTTTCATAAAGTCTGTCATTTCTTAAACATTAAAAAGAAAATTATGTTAAACCAGACAGTCGAATTATTACTAATCGGAGATGACGTTAAGGGTAATTCAACAACAATGACAATCTCTCTTCCATTCCTATCAAGTTCTGCTCTCCCATGCGAAGGACATGTCCAAGCCATCTCCTTCTACCTTTCGTCATTATCTCATCTGCGTATGGAATTTCAGTCATTTCCTTAATGATGTCATTTATCACTCTATCCTGTCATCTGACTCCTAATATTCTTCGAAAGCTTTATTCTCAAATCGATAAAAGCATTAGGATATAGTTTCACTCTCCCACGAGATTCATGTCCATTAAGCAACAGAGATTGTTCTAGACTTAATGGAAATCTTACTTTCGTATACAGTTTCTGCCTGTTAAATTTCCTAACCTGTTCAGCCTGCTTACTGTTATATCTTTGTTTTTAAGGCTTTCACTACATTCTAACTCAAGAGAATCTGTACTGGATACATATATACTTACATACACACACACACACACACACACATATATATATATATGTGTATATATATATGCACATACATACATGTATGTATGTATGCATGTATGTATATATATACACATGCATACATACATACATACATACATACATATTATTATACATATATATCATATGACCGAGCAATATGAAACGTTTATATCAAAAAGGAGTTCGACATAGAAGAACACAAAGTTTTCAAACTTCAAAAAAATAACTTATTTTCAGAGGAGACAGGATAATTTTTCTAGAGTTCATCATTAAGAAACGTGGACACAATTCAAATTTTTTGCTTATCTTGTATATGAAGGGGAATTTTCATGATTAAATGAGATATAGATTTTTCAACTCTCAATGAATTTTAAACAATTTTTTTAGGATGTGCGTGATAAAGTGATGAAATGGAAACTGATGAAAATGAAATGTTTTTTGATTCAGAATCCCAGAGAACTTCCTTTTCCTTTGAAGTGGAAATTGAATTCCCTTCAAGAAACCATTTCAGCCTCCAGCGAGATGTAGGAGTGAAGATGAGTAAAAAAAAAATGGGGGGAATGAATGGAACAGTCATGAAAAAGTATTTTGTAATGATCTATACTTAATTCAATAGAGTAAATCAATACAGAAACAAGTAAAACCTAATACAGCATATCAAAACAATAATGATGATAATAATTACAACAATAATAGCAATAACAGTGTTAATGAAAATGACAAAATTAATAATAAAAATACACAGACATTCAAAAATAGCAAAGAAAACGACAACATTACGAATCCCTAAGATTTTGAGAGAAGCTGAAGCAAAAGAATGAATGACAATACACAAACAAAAAAGATATCAACAATAAACTACAAAAATCTAAGAAAAATTTTGTTAACACTCACCAAAACCGAAACAGAGCTGAGTTTCTGAAAATGCAACAAAAACAAAGATTATTAATCATATTACATAAATATTAATAAATATTATTATAATAAATTTTGATCATCTTTATAATCGCATGTCATTGAGTCTACACTGCAACTTTTCTTCTCTCTGTCTCTCTCTCTGAGACAGATACCCCCAGAATGTGAGAAGGCGGCTTGAGTCACTTCCATACTCCTGAGCAAAAAACCAAGAGAGAGAGAGAGAGAGAGAGAGAGAGAGAGAGAGAGAGAGAGACAGAAGGCACTAGGCACGACAAGGGTGACGATCTCATCCTCCAAGAGTTATCATACACATACAAATATATATATATATATATATATATATATATATATATATATATATATATATATATATATATATATATATATATATATATATATATATATATTCTGTTGGACTGTAAGCTTTGGTAAGTTGTGATATACTCCTATGTTGCAAAGCCCCCACTAGAGTAGAGGCGACTCTTGGCTTTACCGCCACGCCACTACAGGTCGAGAGGAGCTCCGACCAGAGGCAGTATCTACCTGCTGTAGCTCCCCACCAGGTAGGGTTACAACAAGCATTTCATAAAGCTAGCTACTTTTTCTATTTCAAATTCATCTCCATCTCTGAGTGTTTTTGAGTAGTTTATGTCCATGCATCCCACCTCCTTTCAGTGTGGGATTCAGCTATGTAATTTTTCTCAAGTTACTTATATAAAAATGACATTTTTATGATAAAATAAAGTTTTATATATACTTACCAAATAATTACATGATCAGAGCCCTCCCTCCTCCCCTCTCATGAACATAGACCATGAACGAATTGAGCTCTTTACCTGTGTTGTACCTATTCTTCCCCGAAAGTGGGCGGGGCAAGCTACCTACACCCAAAACAAATGAGCTCTACAGCGATTTTTGAATTTTGAGCTGCCACGTACAGTAGAAACTACTGTAATAGTTATGTAATTATTTGGTAAGCATATATAAAACTTTATTTTATTATAAAAATGTCATTTTGGTGTGACAACATGGACCTTCATACTGTAACAACATGACACTACCTGGCCATGATTCCATACATCATGGTGTGACAACATGGGACTTCATGCTGTGACAACATGACACTTCATGGACTGCCAACATGATACTCTGGCCTTACACAATGTTCTTTCATACTGTGACATGACACTTCATAGTTTGAAAATGGACACTTCTTGATGTGACAACATGAGCCATCATGGTGTGCCAACATGACACTTCATGGGCTGACAACATGAAACATTTTGGTGTGACAACATGGACCTTCCTAATGTATCAATGAAACTTCATAGGATGACAACATGTTACTTTCTGGTGTCACAACATGACACTTATTAGACTGGCAACATGATATGTTCTGCTGTGACATGGTACTTCTTAATGTGACAACATGACACTTCATAGGCTAACAACATATTACTTTTTTAGTGTGACAACATGGGACTTCTTAATAACAACACAACACTTCATAGGCTGACAACATATTTCTGGTGTGACAAAAATGGCATTCATAGTGTAACAATATGACAGTTCATAGGGTGACAACATATTACTTTTTGGTGGGACACCATAGGCCTTCATAGTGTGACAACATGACATTTCATAGGCTGACAATGTCTTAATTTTTGGTGTGACAACATGGGTGTTCATAGTGTAACAATATAACACTTCATGGCTAACAGCATAATGCTTTTCAGTGTGATAGCATAGACCTACACAGTGTGACAACATGACACTTCGTGGTCTGAAAACATGATACTTATTGGGGTGACAGCATGGGCCTTCATAGTGTGACATAACACTTAATGGGCTAACAACATGATACTTTTTGGTCTGACAACATGGGCATTT
>NC_089755.1:2441024-2451024 GCF_040412425.1 Macrobrachium rosenbergii
TTTGCACGAAATATGCTTTTGCGGAGAAGTGTCACACTATTCCCATAGGGTTTTGCAAGTCTTATTTTTTTAACAAAATGAGGAACCATCTCTTGAATATTACTTGTAATTATATAATGGCGATGATACATATTAAACGAACAGTAATTTTTCTGTATTATTATTATTATTATTATTATTATTATTATTATTATTATTATTATTATTATTAGATGGTAATGCAATGCATACTGAAATGAACAATAATTTTTTCGTATGAATTATTATTATTATTATTATTATTATTATTATTATTATTATTATTATTATTATTATTATTATTATTATTATTATTATAGGATGGGTAATGCAATACATATTGAAATGAACAATAATTCTTCCGTCCAAATACATGACCATCTGTACAGAGAGCTTCCGAGAGGTTGTTCCGTTCTCATTATATTAATGAGAGATGTGACTGTTTTCGGTAACAATGAGAGAGACATGAGAAGCTTTCTAAAGTTTTGTTTTAGACTTTGATCTATGTTGACTGGAAATTTTTAATGAATTATATATAACTAACAATATTATTATTAGGTCGGCAATCAAATACACAACCTTGTAAGTATGCAATGCTGAACGAAAATTATGATTAATTATGAATCTCTGTCAGACAGTGCCAAGGATTACGGAAATCATTTGTTCAAAAGTTAACACAGACATCGGACGAGAGAGAGAGAGAGAGAGAGAGAGAGAGAGAGATAGAGTCTTACACCATCATTAAATTCCTCTCTCAAAAAGCGACTCCACTCTTAATGAACGTGTGCATTATGCAGAGCAGCATATATATTGCAGGAAAGGTATACGTAGGCTACAATGGATATGAATAACAGCAAGGAGGGTTTTCATTTTGAAAACTGGGAAACTTCGCAATAAAAAAAAAGTAATTGCTGAATACGACTTATACGACCTAAAATTATGAATGTAATCAAATATTCTAACTGGATGAATGCACGATGCACTTCATTGCAATCTTTGTATCAACATCAACCTGAATCCACATTGATGTTTGTCATGTTGCTTAAAAATAAAAATAAATACATAAATATATTAGAAATTATGTGTTTTACATAATTTAATCACCAATGGGATTCGAACGCTTTCTAGTTGAGAAACGACGATGTAGTGACTTTAAACCACTGTGCCAGTGGTTTAAGTAACAGTGTATCGTGGTTTCTAACCAGGCTGAGTTCGAATCATCAGTTGAGATAAGACTTATCAAGTATAATTTTTTGGGTGTATGTTGTTTCCCAGATATAACGAATTGGATATAAGATTATCTCTCTCTCTCAATTCTCTCTCTCTCGGGCTCTCTATATGATTTATATATATATATATATATATATATATATATATATATATATATATAAATATATATATATATATATATATATCGTCATATTTTATATATACATTCAAACAATTACTGAACAAAACTAGCAACTAGGAACATTGGTTAAAGCTTCGGTCTAATTGTTTCCCGTACCGTAATTTAATCGAAATACCGTACCGTACCTGAAAAATATCGTACCGTACACTAGCAAAAAATACCTACCATATCAAATGATCGTACCGTACACTAGCAGAAATACCGTACCGTATCTGAAAAATATCTGATTACCGTACACTAGTCAGAAATACCGTACCATATCGGAAAATGATCGTACCGTACACTAATTAGGGAAATACCTTACCATCTGAAAAAATATCGTACCGTCACTAGCAGAAATACCGTACTGCATCTGAAAAATATCGTACCGTTACTTTAGAAATACCGTACCATATCGGAAAATGATCGTACCGTACACTAGCAGAAATACCGTACTGCATCTGAAAAATATCTTACCGTACACTTTCTAAGAAATACGTACTGCATCTGAAAAATGCCGTATTGAACATGGTAAAATCCATACCATTTCTGGTGTGATAAATTTGTACCGTATACTAGCGGAAATGCCATACCGTATCGTACCGTCCCTGAAAAATGTATTTTACCGTACCCTAGCAGAAACACCTTACCGAAAAGATTTTTTATGTTTGTGACTAACAAATATCGCATTGTAAGTACCTTGGTAATTTAACATTGCACCGTAATTTCTACCCCAGCAATCAGCAAACAAGCAGTTCCAATTCAACGACTCAGACAGATGTTACTGAACCTCTGGGTTTTCTGCGGCTGTTCTGTCAGTAATTCTTGCTCAGAATTCGACCTTTGGAACGAAACCATTTAAATATGAAAGTTAAGTCAACATTTTTAAGTGTTTTGTTTCATAAGGGAATTCAGAGTATTTTGGGTGTATGTTACACAGTGTATAGTAAATTCGTATTATTTAAGTTTACAACATTATTTTATATCCGAGTGTTATGCTGTGATCGAAAGTCTCCTCAATACGATCAGTATGAAACTCACGCTCAAATCTATCGCGAATTTACCGTTACCGTTTTCTTTTACCGAACACGACGCTTATGGCTGTGGTGCTGGGATTATACAAAACATTACAAATAAATAAGCGAACGTCAGAAACGTTCAAAGCTCACATTAAAACAGGAAAATTTCATTTTCAAGTCCAGAAAGTGACGATGGTTTAAAGTAGAATTTTACCGTGAATTCATCATCCAAAGACATCTATTGTTTGTTAACTGTGACTATATAAGTCTACACTTACTTTAAATAGTCCCGCACGAACCATTTTATTTCAGATTTAATACTGTAATGGTTTAAAGTAAAATTTTACCCAAAATTCATCAAACGATATTTGTTGTTCATCCTATGTTATTAATTATTATGTGTCTGTAGCTATTTAATTTAAACATTCCGATACGAACCATTTTACTTTCGACTTAGCCTCCTCCCTAGCTGTACTTAAATTCAGGATCGTGCAGAATAATATATATATACAGTATAATATATATATATATATATATATATATATATATATATATATATATATAGATAGATAGATAGATAGATAGATAGATAGATAAATATATAAGTTGTTGACGTGAAATAACAGAACTTACTTTCACTGTTATGTGGCATCTTTTCCCAGCTCCTTCCACGCCACCGGGGAGTTTTTGATTCGTAAATGAATTCTTATTTCAAAGCTTCCTCCGAAGAACACTGTAAATATCTGTGGTTAAGAATTTCAACAAATATATAAGCACCCACCAGAACATTGATGGACCGAGGAATGAAATTTAAATAAACGCTTTAAACGAGCACTGATTAGGTAAGTGACCATTTCACAACTCCAACCGACTGACTAACCTATCATGTTCAAGAGTAGGCTACTCTAAATGGACAGTGTTGCCATGCCTACCTGCCTCTTCTGACTATCGTATGGCTCATGGAAAGTTATCGTATTACCATGATATTTTGGTACTTTAGTATTAGAATTACAGGTAATATTATCGCGCAATGCGTTGTTCTATCATTTTTACTGAAGGTTCGGTAATATTAGAAAAGAATACAATATCAGTAACTTAAAAACAGTTCCAAACTTAAACTTTAATTTTCACTGGCTTTTTGTCAAAGGTATTTAGACAATACATGCATGAGGATCATTAAACTGAATTAGGTCAAACCACAACAGATATTTCCAGAAACTTGAGCCACAGACATTTTTCTTTTATAAAGCGACTTCAATTTTATCAAATGATTCTTTAATATACCAACTGCCTCTTAAGATAATGATAAATTAGATGAATGAATGGGAAAGGGTCTACTACCTCTTGTGAGCTTGTAGAAATCTGTAAAATTATTTCAAACATAATGTGCTACAAGTTTGCAAGATGACCCCTGAATATTATATTGAAAGATTCAGATCTTTGAAAAGGATGACAAAATACTTTCTTGGATTATGCCCACAAAGTAAGAAGATGTTTTAAACGATGGTTGGAGGCTGCTAAAGTTAAATCTTGGAAGAACTTGAAGAGTTAGTAGTTCTTGAACAATATCTTAGGGAATTCCTGAACACATAAGAGCCTATCTGAGAGAGAGAGAGGTGAATAAACTTGACAAAGCTGCTACATGGAGAGAGGATTTCAATAATTTCTAGCAAAAGAATTATAATGTCAATACCAGAACCAACAACGACAGGTTTTAGGTCTCATCCAAATTTCAGGAGCAGATTTAATGGAAATCCTACAAGTGGTAATACAAAGTCATTTCAGGGTAATATCCCTCAGCAAGGAATGTTAATCCCTCATATAATAATGTTCTCAAGACAATTACAGAAAACTAATGTTGTCTGCTACAAGTGTGGAAGAGTAGGACACTTTAGTCGAGATTGTCATCAGACACACAGCAGTCCAAACCAGTTGGTCAAGTGAGTGAGAAGTGACCAGGTGAAACAGACTACAAAGAACAGTGTGGGAGTCAAACAGTGAAGACTGAGACTAAACAAGCTGAATGTTTAGCAACCAGTGGAAATGTAACTTCAAGCAGTGAGTGGCTGAGCAGTTTGGAGGCTTTTAAGCCATATATCTATGAGGGTACGCTGAATACTCCAGTGAAGTGTGCAGGTACCAGTCAAGGTGTTACGTGATACAGGGAGCAACCATAGTGTGGTAGTCCGTGGTGCTCACCCCAGTTGGAGGAGAATCTTACAGGAGATTCTGTTATTTTGAAGGGTATAGGAGGAGAAGAGTAACTCCTATATGCCGCTTACACCTGTCCTGTGAATTAGTGACAGGAGATGTTGATTTTGCTGTAAAGGACTCACTGGCTGTTGAAGGTGTACATGTTTTGTTGGGAATGAAGTTGGTAGTGTGCCATTTTATTCCTTGTCCTATAGTGACAGATAAACCATTGAAGATTAGTCCACGGTAGATTTGGAGAAGAATAACCCCACCTGTTTCCTAGCTGTGTAACTACCAGGAGTATGAAGAGGACTATGCCTGCAAGTGAAGAGACTGAGGATTTACCCACAGAAGGATCAAGAAGGATCTTTGAGCTTGGAAGAAGTTGTTCCAGGGAAATGATGTTTCCCTAATGTTGACCAAGAAGAGGTTTTCCAAGAAGAAGCTGTTGTCCCTAAAGAGACTCTGAGTAGTCAAGACGTTCTGAAGATAACAGTGAAACTTAGTAGCTGAGTTAGCAGATATTGAGAGCTCAACCCTTGAAGTTGGTCAGGTGACCAGGGAGAAGCTAATGGACCTACAGAAGAAGGATGTATCGTTAGCTGAGTTGTTTTTCAGAGTTGTTGATCAAGAAGAGATGCAACAGACTCTACCTGTTATTATCTGAAGGAAGGTTTGCTGATGAGAAAAATAGACCTGCAGATATACCAGGAGATGCTGAATGGGGTGAATATCATCAAATTTTGATCCCACGTCCATTGAGGAAGCAAGTAGTAGCAGTAGCAAAATGAGTCTGGACATATGGGAATCAGGAAGACTGTGGAGAAGATTATGAAATATTTTTCTGGCCTGGACTTCCAAAAGATGTTAGCAAGTTCTGCAGGGAGTGTCATACATGCCAGATAGCTAGAAAGCCAAATGAGACCATTCAGAAAGCCCCCCTACAACCTATGAGAAGTTGAGGGAGAACCCTTTAGCAAGGTGATTATAGATATGGTTGGACCACTGCCGAAAACTTAAGAGAAGGGTCATGGTATCTCTTAACATTGATGTGTCCAGTGACAAGATATCCTGAGGCAATCCCCTGTTAAGAAGTATATCTGCAAAGAAGTTGCTGAGAAACTAGTGGAGTTTTTCTCAAAGTTTGGGATACCTGAAATTGTACAAAGTGATAGAGGAACCAATTTACTTCCAAACTGTTTCAGGATGTAATGAACTTGTTAGAGTGAAACAACAGTTGTCCACTGCATATCACCCAGAGACTCAAGGAGCCTTGGAAAGGTTTCACAGACATTGAAAAAAGTTTGCTGACTAAGTATTGTTCTGAGTCAGGCAGAGACTGGGATGTTGGTGTACAATTGATTTTATTTGAAATTAGGGAATGCTTATCAAGAAAGCATGGGTTGTTCACCTAACGAGATGATTTTTGGTAGAGAAGTAGAGAGGACTGTTGAAAATTCTTGCAGAAAATTGGGAAGAAAATCAAGTGGAAGTCCAAGGAGAGTATGTAAAGAACTTGAGGAAAAGATTGGAAGAGATTAGAAAATTCTCTTTAGAAAATCTGAAACTGAGTCAAGAGAAAATGAAAAGGAGATATGATAAGAAGACTAAGCTAAGAAATTTTAGTGTTGGTCAACAAGTGTTAGTGTTTTTACCTGTCAAGAGATTTCCCCTTTCAACAAGTTTCAAGGTCCTTAAAAGATAATTGAGAGGTTAAGTGACAGAACTTATGTAATTGAAACACCAGAAAGACGAAGACGAAAAAGGTCATCTGTACATATAAACCTCTTAAAACCTTACTTCTCATTGGAAACCAAAATGGAAACTGTGTTAATAACCCAGACAGCTTCAACTACAGAAGATGACGATGGATATGAATTGGGAGCTGAAAGCAAGATGAATAATTCTTCAATTTTGGATAAATTTGGAGGATAAACTAAGAAACATTTAGTGTTGAGCAAGGTGGTGAGTTGTGTGAAGTGATTAGAAGCTTTCAGAACTATTTGCAGATGTACTCGGTGTACTGATCTGATCAAGCATGAGATCAAGATCCAAGAAGATGGCAGACCATTCAAACAGAGAGCTTATCACCTATCACCTTATCATCGAGATGTTTTGAAGAAAGAGGTTGAATATTTGTTACAGCATGGATTAGCAGAACCCAGTTCAAGTCACTACAGTTCTCCATGTGTGTTAGTGAAGAAACCGGATGGCTCATTTAGGATGTGTACTGATTATAGGTGGGCTGAATTCCATCAGTGTGGCTGACAATTATCCCTGCCTCTTATAGATCAGTTACTTGATAATGTTGGGCAAGCCAAGTTTGTCTCCAAGATAGACTTGTTGAAGGGATACTATCAAATTCCCTTAGATGAGAATAGACATTAAATACTAAGTTGCTGTCAGCTTTTTATAACTCCTTTTGGACTGTACCAGTATACTGTTCTGCCATATTTGGTCTGATGAATGCACCTGCAACGTTTCAACAGTGATGGATCAACTGCTGGCAGGTCTAAATAGAAGGTAGGTGTATATCTGGATGACATAGTCATTTTACTCTACAACATGGGAAGAACATCTGAAGATCCTGAGGAAAGTTTCAAGAAACAAAAGGGAAGCAGGACTAACCGTCAACTTGAGAAAAGTTTCGAACGTAGGGAAGGCAACTGTGCAGTATCTTGGGTTTGAAGTTGGAAATGCCTTCTTGCTCAGTAAATGCAATGACAGAGGGTATTTAACACAAGCACCCCTACTACTGAAAACAGAACCTTGATTTTTGGGCATGATAATTTCTAATCGACGTTTCTGTAAATATTTCTCAGCTAAATACAAAAATAACAAATTAATTAGTCCCAAAGCTAAGTTTGTTTGGAGTCTACAGAATGTCAAGAATCCTTTGAGAAGGTAAAGCCATTTTAACTTCAAGACCAGTACGACTACGGCTGCTCAGACTTCAATAAAAATTTGTGAGGCAAGTTGATGCCTCTGACTGTGGAATTGGAGCTGTACTACTTCAAGAAGAAAAAGATAAAGTGAGCTTTTGCATCCTGTATGTTTCATGTCTTCGAAATTGAAAAAGCATCAGAAAAGTGTATTCCACGATAGAAAAAGAAACTCTAGCCTTAATCACAGCATTGAAAAGGTTAATCACAGCATGGGTTGGTTAGTAATTGTACTTCTGGCTATGCATGGGTTGGTGGGAGATGTTGCGAAGGGGGAATTTTTAGTTGATAGTAAGTTTGTCGTCCGTGGCCTCGAACCAACGAGGACAAGAACTCAGGACTACAATGGAAGCCTTAATCCACACGGCCAGCAAGTGAGGTATAAGTGGATCGTCGGCTCCCATCTACAAATCCCGTCAAACTCAGGTGTTTAATATTTAGATGCGAAATCCACCCACCTCTGCCATGTTAACCGTGTATGCGTTTGTCATTAAGCAGCCATAATATGACTTTTTATCACATCACCGTGATTGTTTTACAATATAAGCTACAAACGTCCTTTAATATCAGTAAGCTCTGCCGGAAATAATATACGGGTTGTGCTCGAGTTACGATAATTCGACTTCGATAATTGCACTACGATGGGATTAGCAATTAATATCGACACGACAATATTTTGAAAATACGTATTTTTTAAATTTGCGGTCATCTGGCTCGAGGAAAACGCGTCCCACTCCAGGCAGCGTCATTGTATGCGATCGTTGACCGAGGCTGGAATGGTACATTAATTCAATGACTCCCAACCTCTCACTTGCCCTCACGGGATTGTCGAAGTTAAAATAGGCCAGTGTTCGTTTGCCGGGCGTTTGTAAATACAGGTAGTGCCTGGTGGCGATAATTCGTCTTCGATCGGAACGAGTTTACGATGGAGTTAGGAATTAATACGGTACAACAATATTTAGAAAATATTTTTAAATTTCGAGGTGAGCACAAGCAACAGCGTACACTGGTGCCATAGAATCAGGCAGCAAGAAAGACCAACTTACAATAGACCAACTCTTTTTCTCCATCTCTTTATTCCATCTTCTAGTTAAAAAAAGTAAGAGAATAATAAAAGCATTGTTCTAGTAACCTTATAAGAGAACGAAAATTAATGTTTTAAAAGACCAAATCGGATAACAACTGTTTTGCTTGTATTTTCAACCATCGTACGTTTAAACAATTATCGTAGTTATGTTAAAAATGGCGTTAAGTACTGATATGTTTTTACACTACCTTATCCGCTCTGGAGAAAGCTGCAGTAAAATTAAGCTGCAAGTTGTAGCTGGCGCTGAGAAAAGAATGTTCAAGCTGCTAATGACTATAAATTACGTATTTTGGCAACATGGATGAAACTCGACCATAAATAAAATTGGAAAGTATTTTAATCAAAACTACTGGACATGAAAGAACACATATTACTGCTGTTTGCTGATGGGATAAAGATACATCGAAAATCAGTGGTATGATGATGAAATCAGAAAATAGCTGACAAGAATCTTGATTTTTTGTTTACACAAAACAAAAAGGAAGTTGCCAACGTCATCTACTAACTTGAAAAAATGGCTAAAATAATTTCACAACGAGACATATTTAAGTTATATTTCGACATAAAAACACTTTATAACGAAAAATACACATGTCCTTTATAAATAAAGTATCTAGAGATTCATTTCGCTAACTTGAAGCAAGAAATGCCCTCTGAACTGAGTTAAATGCATCGAAATAAAGACCGGCGTGATCGATTCCGAAACCAAAACATTTGATCGCTATGATCGAATTTATAAGACAAAAGCAGTATAAGAATATTTACGATTGGATACAGTGTAGTAAAGCATAACATTTTAAAAGATCCATGGAAAAGATGCACATTCGTTATTTTGATGTTTGTATGTCTGGGGTGTTATGTGAAAATAGAATACAGTATAATGTAAGGCTAGGCTTCGTATATGATATCTAAAGTGCAGGCCAGGCCTTGTTTGTTATTCAATTTCTCTTAATACTGGCTTATCATGTCAGTCTGCATCGAACCTGCAGAATTAGCTGACACTAATAATTACTATACCATATATGTATAAAGTATACTGTAGTGTAGGCAAAGCTACCATATATGTATAGATGGTACTGATTACCCTAGTGTAGGCTAGGCCATATTCGAGTTACTGATTTTTTCAACAAACGATGGGTTTTGGAACCTAACCCCCATCATAAAGTAGGGAATACCTGTATTTATATACATGTTTGTAGGGAAATTTTTAGTTGATAATAAGTTTTGTCGTCCGTGAGGCTCAAACCAACGAAGGACAAGAACTCAGGACTACAGTGTTTAGCTGTAATCCCACAACCAGCAAGTGAGGTATAAGTTACATCGGCCCCATCTACAAATCCCCGTCAAACTC
>NC_089755.1:2456024-2462676 GCF_040412425.1 Macrobrachium rosenbergii
GTATATTATCCATCATATCTCCTAAGTATGACTAGCCTACATATACATTTTATATTATCCAAAAATGTGCATGTATAGTACCTATTTTTACGTTTAGCATATGAAATCTTATCATGCTTGAACTCCTGATTAATACTTACTTTTATTACTGTATTTAACATTTTTATTGTAGGCATTCAAACCATCTGTCTGGTCTGTTTACATTTTCTTATCCGCCATTTGCATTGCCAATCGCTGGGCACGTATGACGTATTATTTACTTTTGTTTATTTATAGGTTTGAATTAAATACATATCGTATTTGACGGCGTATAAGATGCACTTTTTAAAAAAAAAAAAATGGCCTAAAAAATCCCCCTGCGTCCTATGTACATATTGTAGGCTCAAAATTTAAGAATTTTGGCCGAAATTATACATGAAACGTCACGTAGATGTTGTAGCCTAGCGTAAAATTCGGTGTTATCCTAATAACCTATTAAAAAACAAAGTTTATTATAATTATATTTATCATTATCACACTTACCATCACCGCAATTACTACTGCTAGTATTATAATCAATATCTACGTTGTTATTATCGATATTTTCATTAAAATGTTAATATCATTATCGTCGTCTACAGCGGATTGCCGCATTCCACATTTATAGATATAAACAGTACGTGTGCTGCCACCTATTGGTGATTATCTCGAGAGCTTTACGGATAACAAGGCTTCGTTCAGTTGGTAGTTGGCAATTCCTGCTAACATTCTTTTTACGCATAACAACATGGCTTCGATCAATTGGTGGTTGACAATTCCTGCTACCATTCTCTTTAGGCATAATAACAAGGTTTCGTTGAGTTCATACTTCCGTAACTCGTGCTAGCATTCTCTTTTAAGAATAATAACATGGCTTTGTTCAGTTGCTCACGAGACTAGAGCCGTTACATAGAAACATTTTTATTTATTGAATTTTACCCCTTGATTGCATACTTTTTATAATATTTAATGGATATATATAACATATTACCGTAGGTAACATCTTTATTAATGTTTTGTTGATTCTGGCGGTAAGAAACGATGTTTACAAATGAATGTGTTGCGATCTATTGGTAAACCTATGAGGTAGCTTTCAGCAGCAGACTAAAACATTCGATCGTAGTAAATGGCTGATTGTATAATACATATTTTGATAAATATAAATATGGTAAATAACTTCTTTATTAATGTTTTGTTGATTCTGTTGGTAAGAAACAATATGCATATGATAACCTAATACTACAGTTTTTACTTACCAAAATCATATGAGCATAGGCTAGGAGACCTTATTTTTTCCTCAATGTCCTGCTGAAATTGGGGTGCGTCCTATGCAGACATGCGTATTATAAGCCATCAAATACGGTAATTTGTTATTACATTTATTTGCAAAAATAAAAAGAAAATACATTACAAAAATATGAATCTTTTACCATTTTTGAACGAACACAAACACACAATGCTGCAAAGCTGAGCATCTCTCGGATATGAGCGCTGTCGGTAAGCGGGAAAAGTATCGTACGCGCGCCGACGTATTTTAGCAAAATATAAAATTAAATATTATTATATATTATTATATTGTCGTAGAAATTCGTAAAGTCGGTCAGTCGTAAAGTCGCATAGGTCGTAAGTCGACGACTACCTGTATATATATATATATATATATATATATATATATATATATATATATATATATATATATATATATATATATATATATATATATATATATATATAATTCTAATAGCCACAATGCCCTCTTAACATATGTGTCTGGTAAAAGTGACCAGTAGATTCTATTGTAAGCTAGACAAGCGCGTAAAAACCGATCGCCGGTAACTGAGGCTACCCGATAACCGGGACTGCCTGTATATATATGATATTGGAGTAAGCAAGCTTGGCTATTAGGCAAGATATATTTTGGCTTTTTGGTGCTGTTATTTCCGAAACAATAAACATGATACTTTGTTCTTGTATGGCTGGTGAAGCAGTGCTCATCATACTTCAGGTCCCTATCTGCCATGAGTGATATTTTGGTACTTTTAGAATTATGGTTTGCATATATGAAATTGTAACATACTCCAATGCTTATTACTGCACAAACCATAGTTTAACACCAATTTGGTGGGAAAGCCATCTACATATATTCACCATATAATGGGGTTGGTGGATGTAAGCCAGCCTCTATGAAATAGTGACAAAATTTTATGTAGTATAGTACAGTATTATGAAATAGAGAATAAAGCACTCATTTTGTATGGGATAGTATTATTCTATTTCAGTGTAGATAAAAGTTGCAACTGTTTGTTGCAATTTAATATCCCTGAAATTTCTCATGGAGATCTTCATTTAGTTTAAAAACGTGTAAATTAGACAGACATCTTTTGTAGTATGTGTATATTGTGTGCGTTTAGCAGATGTTGCTGAGCTATTCATTTGTGCAATTCTTTTTTCCAGGTATTGGAATCTGGAGGTGTTTGGGTTAGATGATACCAGCGATGTTGACCGTGACCCTAGACCAAACAGTTTTCACCAGAGAAGTTATGTTTGGTAGTTTTATTTAAGATATAGTGTATTTGACCTATACAAGTGTTGATAAGCAATGGAATCTTTTCATTATGATTTTTTTGTTAGTTCTCCCTTATTATTTTTAGTCTTTACTGGAATGTTTTTTCATTTAAGTTGTAACAGTATTTTTATTTGTTTAGATGTGTTTGTATTAAAATTTTAAAAGATACTGTAAAATCACTTATCCAGTTTTCAGTTATTGCAGTTCCAAGCAACTTAGCCATGATAAATGAAAATTAAAAAGATATTCATAAATCAGATTTTGAAGTTTTCATTGAACTAACTAGGTAAGTCAAATTTCACCACACTGCAAGTCACAGATGCCACCTCTTCTTTCAAGTCTGCAGGCATGGAAACAGTCACACTGAAGGAAACTTGCATACATTGTGTATAAACACTGATGTAGGAGAGTGCTGTAGGTGATATGAAGTCCTTTTCCCAAGCCAATGAATAAATTAAGTAACTGGAAAAAACTTTTTGTTTTCAGCCAAGTAGACTTAGTACCTTTTTGTAACTGCTGTAAAAATACAATATAACAGACACTTAATCTCTTTACAGTTCTCTGTATCAAAACTTGATAGGTCCAAATGTGCTTTTATTTCTAAAACCATGATTCAAGAGAAAGCTGCGACTGAACTTTTCACTCTTAGGCAAGGCATTTGAAACCTTGTTATGTTATGTTGCAAGAATAATTAACATCAACAACATACTTATTGGACAGTAAGGTCACACCTTAACTTATCAGAATTTGTACTTGTCGGCTTCATTTTTATGATGGATTCTGGCTAAGCTATCATTTTAGAAAATTATGCATTTTGCTGCTCAGTCTCTATATTAAATTATATGTGTAAAGTACAGTTTACTCTAAGATAGAAATTAGATGATAATGTTGTTAGCTGTGGGATATCTTTAATGTTGAATTTTAATATATTCTTTAGGGATTTTTATTTCTTATCAGATTGGACCATTTATGAGAAGGCCAGATCCATAAAACATTTGGTAATCTGAGGTATGGTTTTTTGTCAGGCTATGGTTGGATATTGCACTTACTGAATCTTTTTTTATTGTACACAGTACACTCTTTGCATGTGCTTATGTAATTTAGTTTCAAGCTTACACTCTGCATTCTTAGGCACAGTGTTTCACAAGAACAGTTGATATTGACAATTTATACATAAAATAGACCAAGCCTATGATTTATACTGTAAGCTACAGTTTTAGAATTTTTGTGTTACAGTGAAAACACTGTGTTAGTAATTATTTGAATTATTTCTCTTCCTATGTGTATTGCATAGGGCACAGTGCTCTAAAAATATGAATAGTAGTATGGAAGGATAAAGGCAAGGCTTGCATTAGTTAGCCTAGGCCACCAATCAGCGGGGCTAGATGTATAACTTTCATATTTGATAATTAGTGAGAGTCACAGTAATTATAAGTAAAGGTGTATTGTTAGTACAGTATGAAAAAATGAAACAAGCATCCTTATTATACTCTTTGTAATAGTTGACTTGACGAGGCAGTTCTTTAGATATCCAAAATTTGCTGATGTCCACATACATTTATCCTTGAAAAATTTGGATAAAAGGGATTTCATTAGGTGTACAATATGTTATTGTGATGAATAACAAACATTGCTTTGCAAAGGACTTTGCCATTATTCTAAGCAGAGAGACCAAGCCCTGCTTTGCTGATTAAAAACATGCTATGGTAGCTATACGTCACATACATCTCTTGATTATAAGGTGACCAGTTTTACCTGTAACAGCTGTCACTTTTGTTTGCTTTGTTTGCATCTGGAACTTTCTAGGTAGCTGCTCTGGTCAAGATTTTCCAAATTCATCTTTTGTCACAACTCTTCCATTATGTCCGTAGTTTGAGTTGTTTATAAATGCATGAAATCCTCACATTATATTTTGCTGATCTTCTGAGTGTCTCCAGCTAACAAAGAGGACTACTCATATTCCTGGTAATAAGCTGGAACTGGTCATAAGGGATGTTTCAGCCATATTTTGTGAGTGAATTTTGCCTATTTATTGGCCCCCTTTATAACTATTCCTTGAGAGTGGACTACCTCAGTCAGTCGATCAACTGGACAGTAATACTGTATACTGTAATAGAAATTTGTCAGTACTGTGCTTGGGTGTACAGAAATTTCTCCTCCCTCCATCAAATCACCTTGGGAAAATTTTCTGTCATCAGTTCACCAAAAGGAAAACTCACCCTGGTGAAAGTTCACCTTAGAATATTTTGCTGGAAAAAGACTGGATGAAATAAGAGATTTTTCAAGAAATTATTTAGTAATTCACTACATGAAAAAATTATGTATGTGTATACCATATGTATGCACAAGTATTTAAACAGCAAAAATAGTATTAAAGTTATTTAATGTTGTTAACAGTGTGTTTTTGAGTAGTTTAGCAATCAATGAAACCTGCTCATATACTAAAAAATTTCAGTTATACCAGTTTTTCTTCAGACCAGTTGTGTGTATGGTATTTCTGATTCATATCATCCTTAAAATTGAATGTTTTTTTACATTGGTAAACAGAGGTCAAAATTGAACAGCATATTACAAGGAATGCACCTAAAAATGGTATGAAAGCTTATATTACTTGTGATGAGCAAATTCAAAGACATATTTCAAATTAAATCACTATGTGAGAAGATTAGCACATACCAAATAAATTCTTTTTAGTTTTAAATAGCACATAATGCCAGTTTTAAGTTCTTCATACTTTAAGTTTTAAAAATGTTCTCTAATTTTGTCAAATCCTTTCCCTGTGTGAAACTGAAATGTGCAGTGAACTTTTCCTGTGGTGAATTTTCCTCACAGTGAACTGATGGTGGTGAAATTTTCCAAGGTGAAGTGATGGCCATGATTCTGTAATCCAGTGCATGTCCCAAAGGATCTTTCATTCAAGACATTCTTTAATCCAGCAGTCACAGGCCAATGTTAATCTTACCATGGTTGCTCAAGATTGTGAAAAAGTAAACCCTGTAAGTTTAGTGTAATTACCTTAAATCTAGACCAGGTCTTCAGAGTGATTGATTAATTCTTGGGAGTTCAAGAGAGGGTCAATACAGATCAGGAGTTGACTGAACTTTTGTGTTTAACAGCTGACATTTGTATATAAAAAGTAAAATATAGTAAATAATACAAAAATACAGTAATACCTCAATTAATAGGCATCTCCAATTACTGGCAATATAGTTTAAGGATGTTTTGTCCGAGGAAAAATCTGCCCCATTAATGGACTTTTAGCACAGTTTAAGGACAGACAGCTGAGTGGCTGGCTTTCGTATGGGATTGAGCATGGTGTGCATTCCCCAGCTGAAACAAAGGGAAGGGTGTAGCCTATGCTAATGTCTCACTCCAGTGCGCATCTCTGCAAACTGTCTCTTCTGTGCCTTTGTGTGTCTTTTTTAACAATTTTAGTGCAAATATGTAAATCTACCATGGTTCTTAAGAAGGACAGAGATGTCAGGAAGGCTGAGCCTGATGTGGAGGATATTGTTTTTCTTCGCGAATCCTTGGGCTTGGAGGTTAGTGATGATGTGCTCAAAGTAGAGCTCACCACAGATGAACTGCAAGACCTTCAGAAGGAGCAACAACAATCAACAACTAAGGAATTGTCTTTAGATTTGGAGGGAAGGGAGAATGTCCCTAGTTAATTAATAACAGAAATGTGTGCAAAATGGGGAAGTGCAAAGTTTGGTTGAAAAATATCACCTTGACAAAGCTATTAACCTGCTGAATGACAAAATTATCTCTTACTTTAAAAACACATTTTTGTACATGCAACTTACCCGTCAGATATATACTTAGCTATAGTCTCCGGCGTTCCCGACAGAATTTCAAACTTCATGCACATTGCAGGTAGGTCTTTCTCGGGTGATCAACCATACCGGGCCGCTGGGTGGCGGAATAGGAACCATTTCGCTTTCTAATCAGATTTTCTGTCGCTGGTTCCGCAACATCTGTTGTTGGTTCCTCCTGCTTTGATTTTCGCTTTTTCGCTTGCTGAGGATCTATTTGGCCTGATTTGGTACGTATTGGATCTTTGGTTTG
>NC_089755.1:2465676-2473176 GCF_040412425.1 Macrobrachium rosenbergii
TCACACGTGATTGTGTGTTGATTATTATATATATATATATATATATATATATATATATATATATATATATATATATATATATATATATATATATATATATATATATATATATATGTATATATATATATATATATATATATATATATATATATATATATATATATATATATATATATATATATATATATATACTATTGTATCTGTGTATGTATGTATGCACGTGTGTGTGTTCATATTTGAATGTATATATAAGTTGAATGACTTTACGATACTTGCAACTGACTCTGTGAATGTATTTAATAAAAAAAGGTGGAATTTTTTGTTACTTATACAAACGTGAAAATTTTTATATACAAATATTTAGCTACAAATGTCGTTCAATATCGAATCGCTGTGCCTTGGGAATACCCTACAAACGAAGGATGTTATAATTGGTAGGTGGTTTATTAGCCCGGAAACGAACCTGGGTCTTTAGCTGAGAAACAACGATAAATAGATGACTTTGACCACCTGATAAGGCAGAAGCAATTATCAATTATAATTCCCTTGAGGGTGCAAGCCATTCCCAAGGTATAGTGAATTATGTAATGTACGATTTTCGTTGCTTGATATTTGTGAAAGATAAAACTATATTCAGATTCTGTTACTTCTTTCTGTTGAGCACTTTAATATTCTTCGGAAGCTTGAATTTCAAGTTAGTGGCCCGCTTGCGTACGAGTATTTCCCAAGTCTGGAAGAGTATAGGGATAGGGGAAAATTAGGACCAATCAAAGCGAGCGGAGCTGATCCCATGACGTCACAAGCCACGCCTTTTAGATCCTCAGTCCCATATCCATTACTGCCAGTCACGATGCCTAAGAAAACTTCCCAATTTCACAGCTTATGTCTTGTCTGACTTATACATTTTAGTCAGATACATCTAAACATAATGCAACACTAATTTAACAACATAATATTCTTCAAATGAGATACACCGTGAAATATATTATGCATTAATGGCTTCTCCCTCTTGGCAAAGTCGATATTTACTGCATAAGTAATATTTTCATCGCGAGTTTCTAAATCATATACTTGAAAATGCATGTTTAATGCCATTTATAAAGGGTTGCGATCACTCATGGGATGAATCAAACAATGCACAAGATAGTAAAAATGATGGTATGGTAAAAATGATGTTACAGTATCTGACCTGCAATTAGCACTTCAGACTCCGGACAGGAGGCCAAGAACTTCGCGGCATTTCGGCTCCCATTAAGTTGAATTTAATCTTGGACTTTGAAAGTGACGGCTGTAAAAAGTTGACATTAAATATGAACAAGACTGTGTAAAACTTAGAGCCAATGTCAAGTGCAGAGAAGAATCCAAGCAGTGGAAAGACATTTTTTTGTGTAAAAAATAAGCAGTGTTTCAATTCTTATAAATTGTACCCAGTTGGCTGCAAAAGAAAAATGTTTCACTTTGCAAAGTCTGCTGTGCCATCACGTGTAAAGCACAAAGGATTAAAGAAAACTGCAACAGGGTAAATATATTATAGTTTGTATTAGCTATATAGCATTTATAGCTACAGTGCAGGGCAGGGAATCCAAAGTCTTAAGTATACTTGGACCTTAATGGAAAGCCGTGGGGCTTACATATACAGTCATGGTGCGTGAGGCAAAAATTGATGTGACTTATTTTATTCAAGAAGGAACTGTGTCATTTGATAATATCTATATGAGCCTCGCTTTATTTTCAGAACAGTCCTATACTAGGTACGTGCATCATGTTGGGGTTGGAGCACATTGGTGACACCTCCACATTGTAAGTTGAAACAACTGCTCAGTATGGTAATTCAGAAACTGAAGTGGCCCTGCAAAAATTCCTTCGGCGAATACCTTCAGTTAAAACTACAAATCAGCTGAACACCTTGCTGAATTGTGCAGGCTCGTCGATGACATACAGTATAGTGGAGCTGGTCGTGGCAAGATTCCTTGCCAACCAACTACAATAGCATGACGATCCCCAGGAATGCCAGAGGAGCAACCCCCTTCAGTAAAGGACGTCAGCCAGCATCAGCTCTGTCATCAAACCCAAAGCGTCCCCGCACCCTTGCTCAGAATGTACAGTGCAATGTTGCAAATACTAAGTCGCATGGCAGTGGTCACCGAGCTAAGGACAACTGAAGTAAGTTGTTGCTAAAATGTTGACAGGATGTGGTGTTATGTGCTGGACTGTGCTATATACTTTTTTTCTCATCCCTAAAGTACTTCTTGTGAGTTAAAAATATATAAAAAAAACAAACTCTGAACATTTACCTGTATATTATTTCAAAGCAGTTTGTTTTATTTGGCTTTCATAGTTGTATAAATTTAAGTCTCAGCTCAGCATTAAGTCCATTTTAGCCCCCAAGGATCTGTACTGTAAAGTATTGTATGTGTGTTTATATATATATATATATATATATATATATATATATATATATATATATATATGTATATATATATATATATATATATATATATATATATATATATATATATATATATATGATTATATGGAGATAAATGAGAACTCAGTCCTGGTACATGAGTTTATTCCAACATTTCGACCGCAGAGGTCTACAGGGAACTGACAAAGTACAGATTATAGAACAAGCATATATACAAAATCCCCCATATTCCCTAGGGCTGCAAGTGTGGGTAGGACCTGGGAGATTAAAGCATTAGTGTAGCCAAAGGGAATATGATTTTGTATATATCATGCCGACTACCTGTACTTTGTCAGTTCCCTGAAAGAAGACCTCTCGAAACGATGGAATAAACTCATGTTTCAGGACTGAGTTCTCATTACCTCATTATAACCACCCCTGTCAAAATGAACTCTCATCATATATACAGCATATATATATGTGTGTGTGTATGTGTATATGTGTATGTATGTGTGTATATATATATATATATATATATATATATATATATATATATGTATATATATATATATATATATATATATATATATATATATATATATTTGTATATATATATATATATATATATATATATATATATATATATATATATATATATATATATATATAATTTATATACTGTATATATTACTTATATGTATATATATTTATATATACATAAATATATGTGTGTGTGTCTATAAAGTTTTGCCAATCTTAACGTTTACCAAATACTCGAGCATGGAATGTTTTTCAGGCGTTACTGCCTGTTTTTCAGGCTATAAAAGGTATTATGTACAGTCCTAAAATAATAATTGCCTTATGCTTAAATGAAATGGAGGATACAGTTTTGATGACATATTTATGCACTTAATTCAAGGCATACATTTGGCTATTGGTGAAGCTTGTATAAGTAGTGGTATACTACCGTTATCCCTGGCTTTAATTAATTCATTTGAATATTTGTATAAAATTTTCCGTTGAAAGAGATTTTGGAAAAAATTGTCACCCAGTTCGTAAAATGGAGTAAGAAAGTTGCAAAATGGAAAACTTTGTTTTTCGCAGCAGAATGGTTGAGAATTTTCACACAACCTGGCTTGTTACATTCACTGGCCATTATTACATTATGCATCAGCTGTTCTTAAGTCAGAGGTCAAATAGTTTTTTATAATGAATATAATCTGGTGATCTGTTCTTCACCGGAAAAAGTAGAAAAATCACGTAGGGGAAAACAAAATAATCACCATTTTACTGAAAAAAATACAAATTGTACCATTTTTATCATGAACATAACAGATATATGATATGTTGTACCTCTAAATAAAAAAAAAAACATTATTTTTCATGAGATGATAAACAAGCTGCCTAATTATTAGAGCTTTCTTGACATAAAAAATACCAAATGTACACATACATTTCTTGTTACACAATCCACAACTGCTTGCTAATTTCTCTCCTTATAAAAAACAAGTTCATCAATTTACTATTGACTTTATTTGAGCAAAAATCATTGATGTATTTCACATTGTTCATACAAAATAAAATTCATTCATGAATGTGTTGCATTATTTATAATTATCCTGGTTCATTCTTTTCAATGACCTTCAGACGAGCATATGCCATTTCATCTGGAAATGTCATAATGTTTCTCATTACCAAAGGTATTTCTGGTCCATAGAATATGTATTCTGTATCCACGATGACAATGTCTTTGTCCTTGTTCCTTTCAATCCATGTCCACTTCTTTGGGTCACTTTACAGATTTTTCTTCCGAAGGCAGTCGATCTCTACTTGCGTCACTGGACCATCATCATTATCACCAAAGTTTTGTTATCTTGCCCCAGTAGTAAATTGTATGTGGTTCATTGTAATACACTGCGTAATATTTTCCTACTGAGTCATCTGTAATTACAGGAGTGTCTGTTGGAAGCGTTAGTGTCTGTGTATCATCTTCACATTCCAAATCACTTTCGTCTGTGTTTACAGTGAAACTGATATCATCAGCAGAATCACTTTCCATTTCTTCCATCTCTTCTTCAGTTGTGCTATCAGATAGTGGTTCAGATGCTTTCTTTTTCTTTCTTGGCACTTTGTTGAGCTTTCTTTTCTTGTGTGTGTCATGCTCTGTCATTTTCTTGCTACATTCTTCTTGAGTTATGATTTGACTGTGCATACTAATTTTCCTTCTTGCAATTTGTGGTGTTCCACTTCTTCCTCTACTGTGTAAAACTTCTTCTAAAGTAGTCTCTTTCTTCTCATCCACCAAAAGAATATTGAACTTCATTCCTGTAGGGGCCCTGGCTTGTATTTCAGCAACAAGAGTACTCCAGTTTAAATGTTTAGCATACAAAGCACCTCGTTTTTCAATATCTGTCTTGACATCATCCTGTAGTTCAGTCTTGCTTCTTGTGTCAGTCTCATCCCAATGACTACAGCCAGGTAATGACTGTTCCTGCAGAGATGTAAGTGCTACTGCTTCATCTGAGATCTCTCTCTCCACTCCAGATTCAGGTGCTGATGAAGTGGGATCTTCTGTCATTGTGGCAGCACAATGCTGTGAGAGATTTTCTTGATTTTCAGAGGGAGATGACTGTGCTTCTCCATTGCCTCTCTTTTCATGAGTTGTATCATCACCTAGTACAGGATTATTTTCATCATCCCTGGGGCTGCCTCTCTCAATCCACTTTTTGAAAGTTTTCATTTTCAAGGGACAAAGACGATCACTCTGGTACTTTTCTGGGTTTAATGGATATAGGCTACTCCCGTTGCATAAAATCCTGCCCTTATGTTCTCCTGGGAAAGTCCCTTTTGCCAAACTTGACACAGCATATTCACAAAGCCTCTCTTTTGCAATGGTGCTCGTGCCCCTGTTTGATGCACATAGCGCATCAATGCTGAATCATAGTAAGATTTTAGTGGGCCAAAGCAAGCAACATCTAATGGTTGCAACACATCTGTACAATGAGCAGGCAAGTTCAATTGTTGCTTTCGTATATGGCTTTTCAACCTTTCTGTATATCCTGGGCATTTGTGACACTTACCTACGTCTCATACTGGCTACTAATCATGAACAGCCTGTGGAGAGTGGAATGTGTTGGTCAGCAACGTGTTTCAACAAGTTCTTAACTGCCACTCTCGTAAAGCCACACAACAGCAACAAGTTTAGACATGTTTCAGCGAGAAGGGAATACGGAATCAAGATGGGGTGAAAAATATCAATTTAGGGTAAAAAAAAAATCATGTTTGGGGTAAAGAAAAAATATAGGCATTTGGTCTTTTCTTACCCCATGCAGGACTATCCTAGGTGTAAAAAAAATCACCCAACTCCCCATCAGGGTGGGGTTACTGGGAGGGTCCTACAGAAGAGGGACTTGTAGGGTATCACTGACTCCTCCTTACCCCAACCCTGAGCTCGTCATCGCTCACGGGAAGAAGAAATAAAAGTTTACACATGTCACTATAAAGTTTTGCAAAACTTTTTCGAACATTTTCCAGACTTTTGTGGATAGCAAGTACATATATGAGACAAATATTATGAAATGTATGTGAAGTCAACTGTACAAAAACACACTTTATATATGGGGCAAAACCACAGCAACTGCTTTGATACAGCACTGTTAATGGAATGATTTGTTCTTACCCCACTCACCCCTAGATTTTTTCTTCCCACCATTTTACGTCATATTTATTTTAAAGCATATCGCAGTTCTAATAAATTTATGCCTCAATTCTGCTCTAGTTCAGCTCAGAAAAATGTCTACTGTAACTCCATAAATAGGTATTCTGTACTCCTATCATTGCTAAAAATATTAAATACTAATGAAACACTCGTTTTAATTCTTTGTACACAATGAATGACAAGTACAGAAAGGGTTTGCTAAAAAATATTAAAATATAAATTATATAATCAGCGTTTTTCTTTGTACACAATGAATTTTAAACAAAAATCACATAAGGAGCTTGCTAAAAATATTCAGTACTAAATTGTATTATCCCTTTTTATTTATTTGTACACAAACTATGAAAAGTCAAAATCAAAGCAAAAAATATTCAATAAAAACTTTTATATATTTGTACACAATGAATGACAAGTACCAATCAGGTAAGGACATTTGGAAGGTTATCAAAGGAATCCACCTCAAAAGGAATTTTTTTACTACAGCCTATCAAGTACACCTTGAAAAACAAGCTTATTCAGATTAGCTACTGACAGGATGAGTTTGTCAAGTAATTATATTTGGTTACAGTATTCTAACTTAGATCCTTGAAAGCAACAATGCCATAGGTTTCCTTAATTAAGGGCACATTAGCTCTTGAAGTAATTTAATGAATGAAGCTGATACTGTGCCCTGTAAATAGTAGGGACTATATCAGTCTGATTCCTGTTCATGACCTAGTAATGACCAGTATATTGCTTTTATACAATGTGCATTACTGCTAAATAGCATATGTCCAAAGCCGTAGCGTAAGCCTACTACCTCTCTATTTTCCCCTACAAACAGGTCAGATACCATCATTTTTACCATCTTGTGTATTGTTTGATTCATGAGTGATCGCAACTCTTTATAAATGGCATTAAACATACATTTTCAAGTATATAATTTAGAAACTCATAGAGAAAATATTACTTATGCAGTAAATATCGACTTTTGAGGCAAGGTGCAGGCACTGACCACTATTGCCAAGAGGAGAAGCCAATAATGCATAATATATTCCACGGTGTATCTCATTTGAAGACTATAATATTGTTAAATTAGTGTTGCATTATGTTTAGATGTATCTGACTAAAACGTATAAGTCATACAAGACATAAGCTGTGAAACTGGGTTTTTTCTTAGGCATCGTGACTGGCAGTAATGGATATGGGACTGAGGGCTAAAGGGCGTGGCTTGTGATGTCATGGATCAGCTCCGCTCGCTTTGATTAGTCCTAATTTCCCCTATCCCTATACTCTTCCAGACTTGGGAAATATGCCCCCGGGACAGCGTGAGACTTGGTGGGCTTATTCCATATGAATGGGGTTCGTCTTTTTTAATAATAATAATAATAATAAT
>NC_089755.1:2478176-2498176 GCF_040412425.1 Macrobrachium rosenbergii
GAGGCGCAATGGATTTTCAGGAAACTGAATAAGTCGATTTTCAAAATAGGAAAATGAACTTGTAGAGGGCATCCCATTTATATAATTCGAAATCTTAATAATTAATTATTATTACTGGTTGTACTTTCAAACGCTCCAGGGTTGAGAAATCCGTTTAAAAGTGTAATTTCACAGAGTCTGCCTCAGAACAGGCAACGGGTTGCAACAGGAGAAACCTTCCCATGAAAATTCAAAAGGTGTTTTGGAGAACTGTCAGAGCGAAGACAGTCCGACAAACTGTCAGTGACAGTCCGACAAGAACAGTCCGACCAGGGAACTGTCAGGCGAAACAGTCCGAAAGGGGAACTGTCAGTGCGAAGACGGTCCGACAAGGGGAACTGTCAGGCGAAGAAGTCCGACAAGAAACTGTCAAAAGGTCCGACAAGAGGAACTGTCAGGCGAGACAGTCCGGGGGAACTGTCAGGGCGAACAGTCCGACAAGAGGGGAACTGTCAGGGCGAAGACAGTTCGGACAAACAGTTGCTGGGAAGAAATGCCACAATATTTTGGGCCAATGAATAATTTGTACGGCAATAACCATTTATGAATGAATGTATGTATGTTTGTATGTGTGATAAATATCTATATAGGTCAGTAGATAATGCAATAAATGAGTGCATGGACTTAATGTAAAACGCGGTCAAAATTTGTAGAGGTACGAAAAATGTCATCAAGAAACAGACATTGTGGAACTGCAGAGATGATACTGACATTCTCAACCAAGGTGATGAGATCTTGAATGCATAACTCAGACACATCTCTTATGGCAACGGTTGACTGCCTCTTGTTTGTGTGTTGCATGATCGAATATCTCTCCGAGTATGTTTGTGCGTAACAAAAGATGCAAAAAGCACACACACACACACACACACACACACACACAAACACAAATAATTAAGGAAGTGTACTGACTGAAAAGAAATATGATAAATATATGCTCAAAATAATTTCTCTTCTTTTGGAGTTTCTGAAGGAGTTTATTTTCCATGCTAGACCTACTTCGATGTTCATTTTTACGGGAGAAATATTTCTTAAAGACGGAAATTTGAAAACACAATTGCTGTTGCGTAAAATATCTAAATAATGTTTCAATACTGGATTAGAAAACTAACATGATATTTCAAAGTTCTGTCAGCGTTGAAGCTAAAACCAATATTATCATTTATTTATCTTCGCTTGGAGTCTAAGGTTTTTCTTTTTCATTCTTAAATATATATAACGATGTTAAGCATTTGAGAACTTTAAAGATACGTTTAAGGAGGACTTGTGATTCCTTATAGAGAATTACTTGAATTATTTAGTGAAGACAGCTATTTTGGAAAATTAAAATTCACTAAAGGATAATAAAACATATATGAAAAAGGACACCAACTGTCAAGACAAAATATCATTATAAACCAAAGCTTCAGTCTAACTCCAGATAATATACAACCTAAAATTGTTATAAATAACCAAACTCCAACAGAAAGTCCTGTGAAATTTTAAGTCAACGTGACTGACACATTTCGAACCTGACGACGGAAATTAAAGATCAGAGACTCAGAGACGCCACTGAATACGAACCAAGATTGAACACAAACTCGAAGTGAATACAAAGCAAGGCACAAGAGTCCCAAGGACCACCTGGGTTGGAATAAGATTCCCAGATATTCCTAAATATTCCATTCCAAATTTTGTTCCTCCAGCCAGGAGGAAATTATTATAGGCGATAGGACTCCAAAACTATATTCAGTGAAGGGAAGCTGTATATCATAACTGAAACGTTTGAAGAAGGTGACGAGAATGAAATAATTGAATAATATAAAGTATAAGTTCTTAAGAGTGGTTATGTATACAGAAATACAAAGTTAATGACAGACAGGGCATCTTGTAAGTATTTTACTTATACACACGAGGAGGTCTGTGGGGGAGATTTCTTAAATGATATCAGAGTATTTACTCTGAAACACTTTGGTAGCACTTATAGTAAATTCTGTTCTGTAAGTTCTTGAGGTAGTCACATATAAAGAAATCGAAAATCCTAATAGACAGGGCATCAAATTCTACTTGTATACAGGAGCTCTGAAGGGGAGATTTCTTAAATGGTACTAATTTACTTTTCTGAAAACTTTGGTAGCATATGAAAGCATGTAGTCTAAGTATGTTATAGTTACAATACACAACGGATGATGAATTAACAAGTTGGGAGGAAAACTTTCCAAAATCTAAAAATGTTTAGCTGGCACCTGACGCATTTCCTCGTTAAGTTAAAGATGGCGTCAAATTTTCCAGGTGTGGGATTATGTGAGATGACACTGTACATTTGGAAGTGTCAGGTTCGGTGAACGTGTTTTGTGTGTGTCTTTTTGAGTCCCAGGGTGAAGGGATTAGGTTGGGAAGTTAAATAATTTTAGTTTAACAAGACCACTGAGGCTGATTAACAGCTCTCCTGCTGTCTGAAATTAGATTTACTTTCGTGGCTAGAACCAACTGGTTACCTAGCAATGGGACCTACAGCTTATTGTGGAATCGAACCACATTATGATGAGAAACAGGGAAATAAATTCGATCATTCTTCATTGTCAGTCAGAGAGTCAAACGCTGGGCCAACAGTGTGCTAGCAAATTAAACTCACCCGCCCCTCAAGAACTTTAGGATGGGTAAAGGGAATCATTAGAAGACCAACATTGAAATTTTTTGAAAAGTCTTGAAAAATGAGACAGTAACCAATATAGAACTAATTTGAACACTGGTTTTCAGTAGGATCATATCTATTTACCAAGCTGTAGATTGTTTTCCCAATTTCTATTATCTTGTTTTTGAGTGACGTGGGGAGGAATTCCCATATTTTTATTTTTTTTTTTTGTGATTTTGGAAACTAAAGAATATTTTGCTTGTCTTCTTCATATGTTTCTCTGAGTAAGAGGTAGAGAATGTACTCATTGGGAATATACTGGACTTTGACCTATTTTTAACCTGTTTATTTCATTTTTGATGAAAGGTGTTAGGCAGTAGTACTGGTTGGTCTAATCAATTCGATGGATTGTGTATCAGAATTTCCTTTAGTTATGATTTCCATTCATATGTCCATATCTTTTGCTGAATTACTTTCGTTAAATTTGCAAATAAAGTGTAGTTTGGATCTGGGTGTTTTTAATTCCAGTAGGCCTTTGTCTTAGGTTAGATACAGGGGGAGGAGTCCACGAGGGAGAAGGAATGTGCTGACCAACGCTGAGCCACCGCTACAAGAGAAAATCTTACAGACGTAAGTTGATATGGTGCTGTTCTTAAAACAGATGCAGTAGAGATTATGACCCTAATTGACCTTGTGTAGGGCCATAACAAATGTAATCCCTTGGTACCGAAACCCAGTTCTTTTAGACCCAACAATAGTCTGAAGAATTTGTTCAAAACTCACTCACACACACATACATATACATACATACACAAACACACACAAACACAAACCCACGTCAAGTAAGGGGAACTGAGACCACAAGACTTCCTCCTCTTCAATGTATTCCAGTTACAGAAGCTGCAATAATTCCATCAGCCGAAGAGGAATGTCTGACATATCTCATTTGCATATTCTCTCTCTCACACTGCCTTTGATGAGGCCGCCCGCCTGGTTGGTCCTTCTGTCGAAATGTGGACACGTCAGGGTAGATTTCAGTGTGAAGGTTGCGTCTGAGAGAGAGAGAGAGAGAGAGAGAGAGAGAGAGAGAGAGAGAGAGAGAGCCATGAGAAATCAAGCTTCAAAGAATCATTTGAAAGCTCACAGAAGATTGAAATCCAGAAACAAGAGATCAGTTACTAGAAAGAAGAAAATAATAAATGATTTATTAATAAATTCTTAAATAACAAATAAACATTAAAGCAACGGCCTTCCCCAAATCAATGTCATGAGTTAGGCTGATTGCACGTTTTATATTTATTGACACGTTTCAATATTTATTTGTGTACTTGCTATTAACTCTCGATTGTTTTCAGACTGACACTCTTTTCAGACTAACAATCTTTTCGGGCTGATATTCTTTTCAGTCTGAAATTCTTTTTCAACATTTTCAGACTAACATTCTTTTCGGGCTGACATTTTTTCAGTCTGAAATTCTTTTTTATTGACATTTTCAGACTAACATTATCTTCAGACTGACATGCTTTTATTTCTTGTTAGACTGACAATTTTCAGACTAACGTTTTTTTCAGGCTGATATTCTTTTCAAGCTGACATTCTTTTCATACTGGCAGTCTTATCAGGCCGACATCTTATAAGGCTGACATCTATTCAGAATGTCATTATTTTCAGACTGACATACTTTTCAAACTGATTTTCTTTTCAGACTAACTTCCTTTCCAGGCTGATATGTATATCAGATCGACATTCTTTTCAGGCCGACATTCTTTTCAGAGTGACCTCTTCTTTCAGACTGACATTCTTTTCAGACTGACATTCTTTTCAGACTGACATCCTCACCAGCGTGACATCCTTTCAGGCTGACAATCTTTTCAGGCTGACATTCTTTTCAGACCATTATTTTTTTTCAGACCAACATTCTTTTCAGACTGACTTTCTTTTTAGACTGACATTCTTTTCAGACAGACAGTCTCTACAGATTCACATTCTTTTCAGACTGACATTCTTTTCAAGCTAACATTATTATCAGACTGACATTCTTTTCAAAATAGCATTATTTTTAGACTGAAGTTCTTTACAGACTGACATTCTTTTCAGACTGTCATTCTTTTCAGACTGACAATTTTTCAGGCTGGCATTCTTCCCTACGCACCTTACTCTGTTGTTCTTTCATTTTTTTTTTTATTCCCCTGTTTTGGTGACTTGTCTCCTTCCTTTCCTTCGATTTTTTCCTTTTGTGCTTCCCTATTTTTTATATTTTATGGGGAAGAAAGAGGATTCCATGAGGCTTCCCTTTTTTATGGGGAAGAAAGAGGATTCCATGAGGATTCCCATTTATACCTTTTATGGGGAAAGAAAGAGGATTCCTTGAGGAATGGCCATTTATACCTTTTATGGGGGAGAAAGAGGATTCCCTAAGGAATCCCCATTTTTGCCTTTTATGGGGAAGAAAGGGGATTCCCTGAGGATTCCCTGTTTATTTACATCCCAGGGTCTCCGAAGGCCACTGCCAACAGCTCCTTCTTTCTTTCTTCTTCCCTTTCTTTCTGAGGATTTGCTCAAGAAGATTTTCTGGAGCTACGAAATGGACAGTTGGTGAAGATTAAAAGTCTCCGTTACTGTCGTGTCTTTCTTTTTATTATTGTATTATTATTATTATTATTATTATTATTATTATTATTGTTGTTTGTTGTTGTTGTTTGTTGTTGTTGTTTAATGATGGGTAGTGAGCAACATCTCTAGACTCGGATACTCTGGTTATTATTATTATGTATTATTATTATTATTATGTGTTGTATTATTATTATTATTATTATTATTATTATTTGAAGCCACATTAGCATAATACTAAACCACATTTCTTTATTCTAATTAAGCCGATCTTTTATAGGGAAAGAACGATGCAACTGTTAGGGGAGTCTATGGGATTTATTTTATGTTGGCAACACTGCATTGATTTTTTGAAATTTGAATAAACCTCTCTCTGAGGAACTCGTCACGTTCACTGGAAATAGAGTTTAAAATTAAAAGATTTATTTTGTTACCGTAGTGAAGTTAGTTTTATTTTGCTGCCTTTTTCAGAGATGTTAACAAGCTCAACATAATGTGTTCACTACTCAAAATATAAATACTTATCATTAAATGAATCAGTCTTCAGCAAGTTCTTGTGGACTACAAGTATGGAATTATCTACAATAGATATCTGGCGCTAGTGAAATAAATGAGAGAGAGAGAGAGAGAGAGAGAGAGAGAGAGAGAGAGAGAAGTCAGTAAATCTCTTACAAAGTGTCATAGAGAGAGAGAGAGAGAGAGAGAGAGAGAGAGAGAGAGAAGTTAGTAAATCTCTTACAAAGTGTCATATGCATTATGGTTTTATACTAAAGAAAGTAAATGGTCCAATATGCGTCTTCTGAGTGAGGTAGTGATATACTTCAGGACCGAACGTGGCATGCATGCAGAACTACCAAATCTTTATTGTTCCCATTCCCAAAAACAATCTTTGTTCCAGTGACTCTCCTAAACGATAGAATACGTTTACAGAATCCTTTATGATAGCTCTGAGAGTTTGAGTATCCCTCACACATCACAAGACCGATGAAATGAAACTTGCAACAAACAATAGCTTCACAACGAGAAGGAATTTTGATAAAGAATGGCCGACATCATTCGCATGAGTAGATATGCATCGAGGAAAGACCACGATGAATATCTAATTTTGCAGAAGACTTTGCAAAAGAACCGTTCGACCGTGTTTGAATCAGAATTGCTAAAAGTTGCAAAAATTAACTTTCAGCCATTATCTCATATAAGAAGGTATCCCAACCACATCAGAGAGGCTGCACAGCCAATAAAAGTTAATTTCTCAAAAGGCAGCGCTTAACCCTGACCCAAATCCTCCTGGGAGAGGATTAAGGTCCATCACAAAGTTTTGGGGAAAGAATTTTGAACTTTATGCAAAGCTGAGCATCCATCTCCCACCCGGGAGAATCAGATATTCTGCTGAACCTCATTAGTGCTCTCTCTCTCTCTCTCTCTCTCTCTCTCTCTCTCTCTCTCTCTCTCTCTCTCTCTGCGCCTCGGCTGTGACGGAGGATTTGCTCTTTGCAGACTTTCTACTTCATAATGTTTTGTTGTGTAAGCGTCATTTTGTGATGTATCTAAGTGCCAATAAGACATTATGAATTCACACTTAGTTCACATATAAAAGGTAGAGTAGAGACTGTTTAAATACGTAAGATTTGAGATAAACAGAAAATTCATAATGAAAAAGTTCAAGTTGGTGAAATTGTATAAAATCTGATCATTTTATTTACATGAAAGAATTGTACACCTCTGTGCAACTTTAATATTATATATTGGAACTTGCAAAGTTCCTAGATTATCAAGCCTTCACCTAACACATCCTTGAGACTGAAGAGGAAGGAATCACTGTGGATATTTAAATGATAGACCTTGGTAGGGGGAATGTGCACAAAAATGTCCACAAAGTTGTATATCAATATCTGTCGAGTTAACATATGTTTGCTATAAGTCTCTTTCAGTCTGGAGAATTTCCAATTTTAGATGAGTATAATAATAATAATAATAATAATAATAATAATAATAATAATAATAATAATAATAATAATAATAATAATTTAAGAACAAAATAATAACTGAATTGCAATACTGTGGGCGTAGTGAAGAAAAAACAAAATATATTGTCAAACAAAAGACTTGCACAAAGAGAGACACTCAACAATACAGAAGGAAGCAGAAATCCCAGTAGGATATATATTTAGAAACAGAATTTACGGCCATGCCATAAAAAGTAAGCCAAAGCAGAGCCCTGTAGTGAAACTGCATAATCCATAAAAAATATTTTAATTACAGACAATAATCCACAAACATCAACGAGCGTAGGTACATAATTTTAAAGGACTATAAAACTAAAATGAAATATTAAGACAAAGCGCAACTTAAGAATGTTTATTTCAGTTTCAGGATGAGTCAGTTATATTCCACACTGTCTGATGCTCTCTCTAAGGGAGCAAGACTCTTGTACCCTGTTTAATTCATGCGGCATTCAACCAAATCTTACACTTCTTCTTTTGGAGGAAATTTGAAAGACTATTATTATTATTATTATTATTATTATTATTATTATTATTATTATTAATTATTATTATTATTATTATTCAGAAGATAAACCCTATTCATATGGAACAAGCCCACCAAAGGGGCCATTGACTTGAAATTCAAGCTTCCAAAGAATATGTCATATTCAGCACTATGAGAAAACTGCGTAATCTTTATACAATTATTTGGTCTCTTAATTAATATTCCTTTTTCTGTAAATTCAATAAATATCAGTCAGATAAGTTTCATGTTTTGGGTCATCAATGCTCTAAAAATTTTGCTATGAGGGTATGAATCTAGCCAGTTTAGTTCATGTACTAGTTGTCAACTACGGGAGAAAAGAGTTTCTAAATTACTGCTGTTGTAAAATAATTCATTATTAACAAATTTCCGTTTTCGTGAATGAAGACGCCAGACTATAAAATTAGATAATTCAACAACATTCTATTAAATAAAGAAAGAAAAAATTGAATCGAAATATTCCTTAAATACTGAACTATATTTCCATCTAGTAGTTGAAGGGTTTTGGTGCAGATTTGACATCTCTCAAAAAAAAAAAAAAAAAAAAAAATGAGCATGTGGTGAAATGAATTTAGGTCACAAAAAGCCTTAAAGATGAAATAAACTTATTTTGGGAATCGTCAAGATTTTCATAATTACGCTACAGAATTTTTCCACGTCGAGCAAACGGGAAATGTGTTTGGGAATATGAATGAAAATTTATGTTCTGTTTCAAGCTCAAGATTAAAGCTTTGGGAAAATAGATAGCATCATTATTATTGTTATTGAACATATTTTATGTACTTGCATATTTAATAATAATAATAATAATAATAATAATAATAATAATAATAATAATAATAATAATAATAATAATAATAATAATAATAATAGTATTGGATGTATAAAGGAATCATTTTTATTTTAAATTGTAAGATATGATCACATTCATGCACTTCCATTAATAATAATAATATGTCTAACAATGCAAAAGAAAAACTATTCCTTTATTCCATCCTATACTAAAGATCAGAAAAGAACTATCACAGAAGAGCAATCAGAATGAAAATATTACCTAACCACAAGTAACCATAAACATCACTTGTGTATTTCTGAGAGTATTTTTCTAATAAGGAAGAAATGCAAATCCACTTTCTAAGTTCTGATTGGTATCTTTGATAAGAGTTCTTGTTTGGGACGTCCAATACATTCATTTAAGGAGTGATGGACTTATGATGCAGGAATGAAACCTTAGCTCACGACTGACTAAGAATCAGACTTTAAGTATTTTGTTTTTTGAAACCTTTGCAGTGTTCATGATGCATTGCCTTTCCAAAGTTTTCCTATTTATTGCCACAAATAATCGTAATAATGATATTTTGAGACAGAAGTCATTTATCATTGGTAAAAATCATGCATAAAAATAATATTAAGAAAGTTGTACTGAAAATCATCATCGTATTTAACTGTTTTCGTTTCACAATTTATACCTTCATAGTCCAAACTCTCTCTCTCTCTCTCTCTCTCTCTCTCTCTCTCTCTCTCTCTCTCTCACACACACACACACACACACACACACACAAACTCTTATGCCTCCGGAATAGTTTCCCTTTAAGAAGAAACTTTGAGACTTCTCAGAACTTGTGAATGAATTTGAGAGCCTTTCCTCCCCGCCTGGTGTATTATATGCGGCATTACCTTTGGTCCTAATGGATTCTGAATCCTTCTGTTGTTTTGCCCACAAAATAATGCTTTCTTTTTAGGGATATTTTCCTTCAATGTATCGTGACTCATATGCATGTGGAAATAGCTACAAGCAAGATTATCAACACACACACACACACACGATCAGAAATGAACAGAAATGAACCCGTAAGAGTTAAAGACTATTTCAGCATTGTGTAGATTGTGCTTAATTTTACTATTGAAACTGAACATCGATAAATAAACATTTTGCAACAATATGTAAATCTTGACTATAGAGCCTGATATGTCAAAATACATATTTAACAATAGTAATGAATACTGAAGCATATTTGAATAACTCCTCTTGACAAGTCAAAAATATGGTCATTACACAGGGACAATTAATCCTATTAGTAATAAGCATGTTGGGTCAGATATGAATCAATTTTAAAAGTAGGGATGTGAAAGCATATTTGTGAACTAGTTTAATTTATTCAGGAAGAATAAATTTATAACGTATTTTGTCTCAAAAGAAGAAATTTTCATTAGAAACTATCATCAAAGTGCCATTTGACCTTTAAAAGAACTTAATTTGGGTGAGATAGGAAGACGTCAGCTTTGATGTCTTTTCATATTGATTGAGGATTTGAAGGATAATTTACACCCAGTTTTTGTTGTTAATCTGTACGAGATTGATTTGTATATCTCCATTTACATAGGTGTATTTTTGGCGTAGGTTGAGGAAGGTGACTTTGAAAGAAGAATCTGCATGTTTGATCTGATGCTGTGTTGACTGACATTCCACCGACCAGAGTCTGTTATTTAAACATCCACAGTGATTCATTTCTCTTCAGTCTCAGAGACTTGTCAGATTAAGACTTGGTAGTCTAGGGACTATGCAAGTCCTCATTTTAGACTTGATTAAACCAACGAGTGCCGACATTCTTTCAGGTGACTATCATCATTAAATTTTATGTTAATTTCTCTAGCGTGAACCGTTTGTTATGGCTATTCTGCTCATCTCATATTTCCTAGATTATAACTAGAAGATTGATGCTGAGCCTTGATTAGAAGTTCTTTCCCCCAAAACTTTGTGATGGACCTTACTTCCTCTTCTCTCAGGAGGATCTGGGTCAGGGTTAAGCGCTGCCTGTTTTGAAATTAACTTTTATCGGCTGTCATGCCTCTTTGGTATGGTTGGAATATCTTCTTTTGTGAGATAATGGCGTGAAAGTTCATTTTCTTAAACTTTTAGTAACTCTGATTCAAGTTCGGTGGGTGATTCTTTTGCAACGTCTTCTGCACACTGGATCTTAGTAGTATTACCAAACTGATAGATCTATTCTTGTGAATGATATCAGCCATTCTTGATCAAAATTCCTCCTAACGAAACCATTGTTTGTTGCAATTTTCATTTCATCGGCCTTGTGAGAAATGAAGAATGCTCAAACTCCCAGGGCTATCATAAAGAATTCTGAAAATGCATTCAGGATTTACACTGGAATATTTATAGTTTTTGGGAATGGGAACAACATGAATCTGGTAGCTTTGGATGCATACAACGTTCGGTCCCGAAGTATAACAATAACTCAGGCAGCAACGTGAATCATAAAACAAATAAAAGGAATATCTCAAACACTCTATACATGAAAGACATATCATGGACCAATCGCTTTCTTCAATGGAAGCCATAATGCAGAGAGAGAGAGAGAGAGAGAGAGAGAGAGAGAGAGAGAGAGAGAGAGAGAATTAATCTTTTGAACTCAAAAGACAGAACCATCACAGTGACCTGGGCATTGCCCAGGCAAAGTCATTCAAATGACGCCGAATGCAAATGGGGAAACTCCATTGGGCATTCAGGTGGGGCATTATGGGCACAGGTGGCAGCCTCTGATTGGTCCATTCAACGAGGTGCCTTTGGTGGGCCGTTGGATTTTGGGACTCGAGATGGACATCGGGTTGGGATTCAAGAGTTGTGTCTCAATGTCCGGGTAATGACGAATTCTCGTTGCATTTTAAAACATTTTATCTATCTATTTTTATCTATTTTATGTTTATTAATTTATTTTTCTTTTAATAAGTGAGATCTCTTCTTTCTGTATTTCCCTTTACCTTCTCTTACCTCCTTAGCACCATGTTCTTTGGAAGCTTGAATTTCAAGTCAATGGCCCCTTTGGTGGGCTTGTTCCAACTGCATGGTTTCATCTTCTGAATAATAATAATAATAATAATAATAATAATAATAATAATAATAACTAAGACGTTTTGTTAAGCAGAGATAATTTCGTTTCTCGAATAGGTATTTTGTAATTAGAAATCTTTTTCAGTATTTATTTCCTATGTTTCTGTTTCTCGTAACATTCTGCTCCTCAGAAGGAAGATTTCATACCCGACGTTTTCTGTCCATTTCCTTTTAGTTTCTCTCAAAGAAAAAACAAAACAAGCGAAATGAACTTTTCCCCCAAAGGAGGCATCCGAGTTGTCTTGTGTAGAAGCGCATTTTGTCTTCCTTTGCCTGTCATCGCTACAAAGGAAAGAAAAGGGACAGACAATAAACAACAGAGAACGAAGGATAAAAGTTGTTCTTTGAACCTCTCTTCTGGGTACAGAGGAACTAAAGAGACTTCTCTAATCCTCACACGTAAAGGTATATTGCCCTTTTGTCTTTGTTTCTTACTGTATATTACTCTGTATTTCCCATCTCTCTCTCTCTCTCTCTCTCTCTCTCTCTCTCTCTCTCTCTCTCTCTCTCTCTCTCTCTCTCTCTCTCTCTCTCTCTCTTCTCTCTCTCTTCTTCTTCTCAGAATGATTTAGAAATATAATATTATCATTCTTTTCTATCTCTCTCCTTATTCTCCTCCTCTCTCTCTCTCTCTCTCTCTTCTCTCTCTCTCTCTCTCTCTCTCTCTCTCTCTCTGCCACAGGATTTAATCACGTTTGCCCAGATTTCAGCAGTAATGATTTAGACTATAGTGTAATCCGCCACGAAACACAAAAATAAATTATACATTCCAACCCTGCAAATGTTTCCCATGAAATTCCCCAAATGAAAAAAGGATCATTATTCATAATGTACCACATAACTTCTCATCAGCATTCAGATTCAGGTAGAAAATGGAGTTTAATACGGCTTGCATTCCATTAATTAAATCGTGAACGAGTGAGTTTTAGGTTAATGAAACGGAAATTCAGTTTGGAAACTCCAAAATGATACAGAATGAGTAACTACATTCGTAGAGACAAATTATAGTTTGTGATATTTCCACCAGTTCTGTAGAATCACCAAGTTGTCTCACTCGTGTTTTTGTGGATCAGTTCGTCGGTATAGACTGGGTTCTTCGTCATGTTAGAATGGGAGTTTTATTCCAGGAGTTTTGTCTTGGCTACAACTAAAATGTAGAATAGTTTGTCTGGCTCAGTTGTGGAATTTTCTGATTTCCAAACGTTTAAGCGAGAAGCAAATTGTCTCCTGCTCTCAGCTGCTGCTGACGTCTCTTGTTACCCCTTTACAATCATCTTTATTCTCAATTTCCCTTCTGCTGTAGCGCTGAATGACATCATAGGCCCCAGCGCTTGGTCTTTGGCCTAAATTCTAGATTCTATTCTAGTCTATAACCAGAGTGGCCGGGTGCAGTAAACGAATTAGGTGAGTGCACTTCCGGACAGAGACTATTCTCTGGTTACAAGTCCAACCCATTTGGGAATATTGCAATGGGTCTTAAAGGGATCCCTTCTGTATGTATTTTAGGTAGCCTTCAACCCATTCCTTCCTCTATGAATACCCCCAACTACGGACTCGCTAAATTTCTTGTCCCGTTACGTGACCCACTCACAAAACCCCTAAAAAAAAAAAAAAAAAAAAACTCAGCCACTTTTAAAGACGAAATTATTAAGCAGGATTCTAATTTAGTCATGGCAAGTTTCGATGCTGAATCCCTGTTCACAAACGTTCCTGTGGGAGAGACCATAGACATTATCCTAAACAAATTATTTCCCTTCGACGATTCCCTTTTTAATAATTTTAGTAAAACCTATTTTAAGCAACTTTTAGAGCTGGCCGTGCCGTTTTTAATAGTACTCTTTACAGGCAGGTGGAGGGGATGGCGATGGGTAGCCCCCTACGCCCGACCTTCGCCAATATCTTTATGAACTCCCTGGAGGGGCAAATATTAGATAACTGCCCACTTCCTTAGTTTTCACCCTTTATTTGATAAACGCTACATTGACGATACCTTCGTTCTCTTCAGACACGACTATCATGCTGGTAATTTTTTAGAACACGTAAAATCCCAACATCCTAACACCAAATTAACTCTAGAAAAAGAGTCCCACAACTCACTTACTTTCCTGCACCTCCGAATTACAAGGGATGAGACAGGCTTCCATACTGGCATTTTCAGAAAAAGCAATTTCGCTGATATAGGTACCAGTTTTGTCTCCAGTAGCAACAACAACAACAACAACAACAATAATAATAATAATAATAATAATAATAATAATAATAATAATAATAATAATAATAATAATGTGTGATAAAAATCTACAATTATATAGAACCATAATACTAAGTAAAATATAATTGTGGAGTTTTATTACAGATTGTTTTTCACGAGACTGAATTTCTTAGCAATAATAATAATAATAATTCATATTATTATTATTATTATTATTATTATTATTATTATATTATTATTATTATTATTATTATTATTACCATCAAAGAAGTCTGAAATAAATATAACATATACTCCTCGAGCTAATTTACTTATTCACCAAACTTTTACCTAAATCTATAAAAATAAAAAAGTGGAGAAACGAAAACCTAGAATTCTGACATTGTATTCAGAATACAACAAGGAATTCGACCCATTTCGGCTACGTATGCAAATGAAGGAACCTCCAAAATCAACAGAATAACAATGACCTCAACTCTAGGTTAGTTTTGGCCTTATTTTCAATCGAAGATCCCCTGGGGGCCGGGGGCGGGGTCAGCCCCTTCAACCATATTTGAAAGGTACGAAACGTTTGTTTGTATATTTTGACAGATGCTAGAGGCATAATAATAATAATAATAATAATAATAATAATAATAATAATAATAATAATAATAATAATAATAATAATAATAATAATAATAAAATTGATGATGACGATGATGCTGATGATGATTATAATTAATAATAATAATAATAATAATAATAATAATAATAATAATAATAATAATAATAATTTGCAAGCCCCCGACAGGGGCCATTGACTTGAGATTCAAGAAGCTTGAAAGAATATTAAGGTGTTCATTAGAAAGAAGTAACAGACGGTAAAGAGAGATACAGGAAGAAGACATAGCATATTAAAAAAGAAAAAAAAATAAATGAACGAATTAATAAATACTGAGAAGAAAATATAAGTTAATTATCAAAATACGAGGAGAATTGTGTTAGGTGGAAGTCTGACTTTGCAAGAGCAGTTATAAAGAAGAAAATTAATGAACAATATGATAAATTATATTTGTACTGGATTCAGAAATTTAAATATGTTGGTTTATACTATAATAAGCAAATAAATATTATATAATATATTGTACATATATATATATATATAAATATATATATAAAATATATATATATATATACATATATATATATATATATATATATATATGTATATACATATATATATATATATATATATATATATATATATATATATATATATATATATATATATATATATATATATATATATATATATATATATATATATATATACATACATAAAACCTGTATAACCTCCAGATACAATTTTGGACTGAGTGATTTTCACTTACCGGCGGAATAGCTATTCAAACGAAGGCTCCATCCCCCAAGCGTACCAATTTCCCACCGGGAAAAAATCATCCTGGAGGAGAGAAATCCTTGATGGCCTTTGGAATTCCTCATCAGTTTTCACCTTCGAGGTAGAGAGAGAGAGAGAGAGAGAGAGAGAGAGAGAGAGAGAGAGAGAGAGAGAGAGAGAGAGAGAGACGAAGCAATCTGAATATTACATATTACCTTCATTTGGGAGACGCTTTGGGAAACTGCAGCTACAAAGGACCAGGCTATTTTCCTTCTATCAAAGTCTAGGGAAGAAGAAGAAGAAGAGTTTAAGGTGGCCACTCGTTTTAAATACCAGAATTTTCATTTTTTTGCATTTTTTTATCTGCTATTTCACTGAATTATGCATATTTTCAATTTACTTTTAACTTAAAACCACTCTGTGGTTCTTATTTATCCTTTAGCATAGAGACTTGCTATATTACAAAAGTAAATCTTATTATAATTATTAGCTTATTTTAGCATGCTTTTAATATTGTAAAAATACATTCTATTTTTATCCCTGAAGAAGGGAGAGGATTCCCCAAACGTTGATGTAAACAAAAAGGAGAAACGATTCCCGGTCTTCTCGCTCTCTTCTTTATTATTTAACACCAGAATCAAACGTCTGTAGAATTTTCTAGAATTGTGGGAATGGGAATCTGTTTTTGGGTAGAATACAGGACCCGTTCTGAGAGTAGATGGAATTAGACATTTGAGGGCAAATGAATGATCACACAGAGAGGGAACACGACGACTGTATACAGTAACAACCCAGATGCGGAAAGAGGAAATAACTTGGATTTGTACAGCAAGAATTCGGGACTGAAGACGCCATGTTGGACATAATTACCTTTGGCAATGAATGAGTGACAGATATTATATTTTTTAAAGAGTTTCATCGCAGCATATTCACAAACATTCATATTAAATGGCACCTAAAATATGGTCATTATTATTATTACCATACCAATTTGCATATTGCATACCTGTTGCCTAATTTTGAAGGAGGCTTCATTTGAGCAAACAAAGATAAACAAAGTCTCTCTGCGAACAAGGAAACAACATCCACACGCACAAAGGAACATTAGGTTAAATATATTTAGAAAAACGAAGCGCATTCATTTCATAAACTATTCACATTCAGTTCGAGAGATATTCCACAAATGTCGAAGGAAAATAACGCACAAATTTCAGCAAAATCTACGGGAAAATTATTAAAGAAAAAAAATTAAACTTTACCAAAAGTAGGAAAATAACTCTTACATTCTGAAAATACGAAATTACATTTTAATTGCAAAGAAGCAAGGATAAGCATAATTGTCCTGGCTGGCTGAAATTTCAGTGTCCACCAGAACCAATTATGGCAAATTGGTGCTCACCAAAACGAACTTACTCGGCAATTCCAGCTTTCGCAGTCAGGCTGGTGGTCTGAATGGCCAACATGTGATATTCTGTTTTGGCCTCAATCTGTTGTTAGTTGAGAGCGCAGGTTGGAAAAATGCTGTTTTCAGGCTTACAGATTGTCTTGCGTTTTTTGTATGTATGTATGTATGTATGTACATGAAATATAAAAGTATTATGTTGTATTTCTCAGAAATCTGAGGCAACATCCACAATGAAATATGTGCTATAGAACTTACAGCGCGTAAAAAATATTATGTACGATGCTTAGTTTTTGCCCAACTACGGTGGACTTGTTCCCTAATAAGCATTTCAGTGAACAAGTCCACTGTAGCTGGACAAAAACTGTAAGCATTGTACATAATGTTTTAATTTTAATAACAGGTATTTCATTGTTGATCTTACCTCATATATATATATATATATATATATATATATATATATATATTATAATATATATATATATATATATTTATCATATATATATATGAATATTATATATATATACATATATATATATATATATAAATATAAATATATATATATATATATATATATATATATATATATATATATATATATATATATATATATATATATATATATATATATATATATATATATAGAAAGACTCTATCTATATAGTAATATGTATATACACACACAATATATATATATATATATATATATATATATATATATATATATATATATATATATATATATATATATATATATATATATATATATATATATAAACCTCAAGGCTAACGTAAATGGCCTGAAACGCCCCAATGTTGTGCTGGTTGAAGAGCTGGTTGAAGATGCAGCTTTAATTTGGAAACTGAAATTCCTCCTTTCATAAACTTTACAAAAATCTCGACAGTATAAATGTGTATTCTCATGATTATGACATAATATTCCTTCGCTACAAAATCTAAATACCATCATGAATAACAAATCTATATTGATGGATTTATTTTTTTTTTACCTCCTTTTATAAAGTAGCCTTGTCAGTTTAATTTGGTTTCATTGAAGGAAAGTTATTGACATTAATTCCCACGTTCACAGGAAAAAAAAATTCTTTTCTTTTCCAAACGCTTTAATATTGCGTTGAAACTTCAGCATCTTTGACGTTCGGACTAGTCTAGCTTTAATAAACAATTACAACAAATTTCATAGAACATCAACTAAGAGAGAGAGAGAGAGAGAGAGAGAGAGAGAGAGAGAGAGAGAGAGAGAGAGAGAGAGTGGCCAGTGGAAATATGTATATAAGTTCCAACACATATCGAAATTACTTATTTCCCCTGACACAAAGTTCAGTACACACCTTTCGGGAGAAAGCGTTCCTCGGTTGAGAGAGAGAGAGAGAGAGAGAGAGAGAGAGAGAGAGAGAGAGAAGAGAGAGAGAGATACGTTGCAAGGGCCAGTCCATATTCATATAGCTCTTGTGTCTCCCCGGAGGCACAACTAAATTCGGCATTTTCTCTCTCTCGGAAGGAAGCATTTTTCGATCATAATTCCAAAGGTCTCAAGGAGGAACTTCTTCAGAGATAGACGGAAGAGTGATAACGATCTCTCTCTCTCTCTCTCTCTCTCTCTCTCTCTCTCTCTCTCTCTCTCTCTCTCTCTCTCTCTCTGCTTCCCTTTTGACTCCTTTTTCACACTAACGAAGGGTGAAAATCTTCGGAACTCGTAAAATTCAAAATCTTTTCGCCTTTTCGCGAAAGATATTTCCACACCCACATTTTGTATGTGTTTAATACATAAATAAAGGTTCGGGTTTCAGTAACATAAGTTTTGAAGGAGCAGAATGTATGTATGTATGTATGTATGTATGTATATGTATATATATATATATATATATATATATATATATATATATATATATATATATATATATATATATATATATATATATATGAATATGAATATAAGAAGGCCCATAAAACACTATTTAAACATTTGAAAACCATATGTATATGTTCACTGTATATAGGTGGAAAGTTACAATGGTATATATACAAAAACACAAAGGTATATATACCATTGTATCCACCTGTCCATATATATATATATGGTTTTCAATATTTAAATAGTGTTTTATATGGGCCCTTATTATATTATATTACACTGTAGTATTACAGGAAAAAAGACATTCATATATATATATATATATATATATATATATATATATATATATATATATATATATATATATAATTAGATATAGATATAGTAAATGAAAGCTTTAGAGATAACATATATGTTTCTCTGACGGAAAAAGTAAATCTCGTAACAGGACAGAATAGAATAAAGAATTAAGGCCAAAGGCCAAGCACTGGGACCTATGAGGTCATTTAGCGCTGAAAGTGAGATTGACAGTAGGAAGGTTTTACAGGTGTAACAGGAGGAAAACCTCGCAGTTGCACTTTGAAACAACTCTTAGAGAGGGTGGAAAGTCAGATGGAAGGAAGAGAATATGAACAGAGGTACAGTAACATGAATGAAAGGGGCTGCAGCTAGGGGCCGAAGGCACGCTGCAAAGAACCTAAAGTAGTAAATCTCGTAATGTATTTCCTCACTACCAATAATTATGTTCTTCCTTTGAGAGAGATCTGAAGCAGCTCTTCCGTCTCCCACTCCTGAACACTTCCCGGGACTAGATACTCGTCTCCCCTTATTATTATTATTATTATTATTATTATTATTATTATTATTATTATTATTATTAGTCAGAAGATGAGGGGCCATTGACTTGAAACTGAAGCCTCCAAACAATATTTTGGTGTTCATTAGAAAGAAGTAACTTGAGGTAAAGACAAATACAGAAAGACGAAATCTCAATTATTAAGTTAAATTAACAAATTAACAGATATAAAAAATACGAAAAAAATTACTAAAATGCAAGGAGAACTGTATTAGGACATTAATGCATTGCATCTTCGCTTGAACTTCTGAAGTTCCAATTGCAAGACATCCTCAGTAGAGAGACTGTTCCACAGTCCAACGGTGTGAGGAGGAATAAAGGACCTCTGGAACTTTGGGGAAGTTTGACAGTGAGGCTCATTTGCTGCATATTGATGCTTCTGCTGTTACTCGTAACCATCTCCTTGTTTTCATTAAAAAACAATATCTCATCTTTGCATGTTATCAGCTACAGTGCTCAAGAGCGAGTTATATTCAGTGATGACGGCGATAAATAATAATTCTGTTTTTCACATATAATTCATGAATATTCCGAAAGTTCAGCCAGCAAAGAGCTCCTAATATGTGGAAGGTAATTA
>NC_089755.1:2503176-2520676 GCF_040412425.1 Macrobrachium rosenbergii
CTCCGTCAGAGGAGAAAGTCGTTAAAGCTGAAATGAAGCGAAAGTTAGGTTCAGTCCAAAAGAAGCCGAGTGTTTATCTCAGCGTCACATCTAAGAGGAAGAAGAAGAAAAAGAGGAAGAATCGAGAAGAAGAAGAAAGTGAGAATAACAGAGATGAGAAAAGGAGAGACAAAGGTTTTAACAGCCAGCAGGCCTCCCGCGTTGTGTGTGCGTGTGTGTGTTTGTATGTATGTTTGTGTGCGTGTGTGTTTGTGTGTATGCTTGTGTGTGTGTATTTGTGTGCGTGTTTGTGCATGCTTGATGTGCGTGTGTTTTGTTTGTGTACGTGTTTGTGTACGTGGGTGCGTTTTTGTGTGTATTTGCTTGTGCGTGCGTTTGTTCTTTAATGTGTCCCGTCAGACGCTAAGGATTAAGGAGAAGGTCCTCAGGGTCCCAGCCACAATGGCGGTCATCTTTCAAAGAGTTTCTTTTCTCTGTCTCCCGCACCAACGACATAACAGAAGCAGCGTCGTTTCACGAGATTAGCTTCTTCTTTTATGCATAAAAAGGTAAACGGCCACATTAACGATAATGTCTAATGAAGTCTTCTTATGGGGAGAATTTCTCCCTTTGTGTCTGTGTTTTTTTTTAATTGGAACTGGGATACAGAATTCAGGCCAGAGGCCAAGCGCTGGGACCTATGAGATCATATTTCAGCATAATTACAAAATACAGTTTCATTCCGGACGAATTTCACGTTTCCGTGAAATGTCTTTGGAACTCATGAATCCCAGAGTGGAACATAATAAAAATACCTCGTCAGCATTCTGGGGCGGTGGAAATGGGGAATTGAAAGCGCTTTCTATATTAATGAGACTGGAAGCGAGTTCCGGGCTATTAACTATTCCTTCAAAAAACGACTTGGGACTCTTCATGGTGGAGCGGGTGTCGTCATATTCATGTAATTAGAACGTAATCATTTTGGGGTACGTGTAATTCATTACGCTCGACTGTAATACTGTGATATCACCATCGTGGCTGTATTTCAAGCAAGGTTGCTGCCACTGAGAGTTAGAATTACAAAAATGACAAGAATTACATAAATTTTGTTTCTGAGTTATGACATCAGATAAGTTACAGCAACCCTTATTCTAATGCGCTTAAAGTATCAAGAGTTCTTCGAGAACCAATGAATGAATGCAGTGGAATGGAATACAGAATTTAGGCCAAAGGCCAAGCGCTGGGACCTATGTGGTCATTCAGCGCTGAAAAAGAAATTGAGAGAAAAATGGTTTGAAAGGTGTAACAGGAGGAAAACCTCGCAGTTGCACTATAAGACAATTGCTAGGAGAGGGTTGGAAAGTAAGATGGAAGTAAGAGAATATGAACAGAGGTACAATAAAAGGAATGAAAGGGGCTGCAGCTAGGGGCTATGGAAGGGGGCAAAGCTATATATATATATATATATATATATATATATATATATATATATATATATATATATATATACAAAGAATATATGTATATATATATATATATATATATATATATATATATATATATATATATATATATATATATATATATATACACACATATATTATATATATATATATATATATATATATATATATATATATATATATATATATATATATATATATATATATAAAGGAAAAAATCAGGAAGTTGATTTCAGAGCTTGATAAGAGGAAATGACATTAATGTTGTTGAGAAATTCAAAGAAGAGAACTGAAATACAATCATAGATTTTGAGCGAATTCACTGGAATTAGAAAATAAATAAAAATGAACAGTCACGCGTACTCAAATGCCGTGCTACAAAAATATTTATATTTTTTACATAGAAAATAAAAAGCAGGAATATTCTATAAAAAATATGAATTAAATAAAATTCGAGGTGGACGAAGCAGTAAAAAAAAAAATTATCACAAAAATTGATGCAACCTCGCCTGAAAGCCTGCATCACATTTATCCATTTTTATTTTTACTCTTTTCTGCGTCAATCGGAATATTTCTAGACATTTTCCTGAGAGATATAAGATATTCGGATACTGACCAAAACTAAAGAAAAATATTATGAAGTCTTCTAAAAGTGTCTATAAGATTCTAATATATAATACATATATATATATATATATATATATATATATATATATATATATATATATATATATATATATATATATATATATATATATATTATAAGTTGTTATAATATATATAACCATTCTACAAGTGTTAGATATGTCTCTGTGGAAATTTTGATGCTTTGCTTGCAGGTTCGTCATTTGTTGTAATGATATGATTTTAAAATGTCTTTTCTTACAGATAAATTATGTATCATGTAATCTTAAAATGTCTTGATATGTTTTTTTCATTTGTTTGATATATTAATAGTATACTGAGTGTTGTTAAAACGAATTCCTATCGTACTGAGCGTTAGCACTGAACAGAGAGAGAGGGTAAGATTCTTGTCGGTTTACCCACAATATTTACACAGGTGGTGTGTCCAGTAATTTGCGCTTGGAGGAAGGCAAAGAGCCCTCTTGACTTATCATGATGAGCTGTCAGCCAATTGGCGAATTCCCTGTTATGCCTTTATCATATATGTCTAACCCGTGTTTCTGAGCTGTGTCTGTGCCTATTATCTTTTCATAATCTGGAAAAGAGAGAATGAGTGAGTGAGAGAGATGGAGTTGACATGCTGACAGCTGACCAAGAATCTGGTCCAAAATATCTTTTTCTGCTTAACCCTGAACAGGAAATGTCCATCATATTGATAAGAGCCCTGGCCTATTTCCTTCTGAGCCTTAGAATTCTTAGTGTGTTCTACAGAATAAGGAATAAGGTGTTCTGTCAATTCCCTACATGTATTCTTGAGAATTTGGAAGAGTCTGGAGTTATAATTGTAGTGCTGAATGAGACGCACTCAGTTAGGATCAGGGACTGCTGGTAATAGGTCCTGTCTCACTCTCTCTCTCTCTCTTTCAATTACTGTTTGCTGGTTACTCTAATATTGGTAAAAGTTTTGTTAAAACTCACCCAAGGAGTATGCTCATTTTGTAAGAGGTGATCTGAAATAGAAAGCATTGTGTAATGTGTGTAATGGTGTATCACCTAAAGAAAGGGAATGTGAAGTTTACAGGTTTTATTATGTTAAGAGTTAAAGTGATGTTCTAGGTGAAAGAGAATTGCTATTTTGATAAGAGATGAACATATCTATCTCTTATTGAGGAGTTCTTATGTGTCTTGCTGCTAATTATACATCATTGTATGTGTCAGTGTGACTTGGCAGTCTTAAGAAAGACGTGAGTTTAACCTTTATTTTTTTAAAAGTGAAGGTAATCTTTTGAAAGATTGATATAATCTTTAAACATTGAAGCTGCTATTGGTATACTTCCATGTTTGCATATTTCATTCTTATATGTCTGTGTTATCATATTACTATAATTTTATAATTACTGTGTTACAAAGTTTTGTGCTGGTGATTACTTAGCATTTTGTTAGTACATACTTATTATTGAGATTTCAGAAAATATTTATGTGGATTCCAGTCAGTAATATTTTGGTGAACATTTGTGGAGTTTGATTAATCAGGTATATGTTTAAAACTTGAGTGATAGTTAGTGGTTTGAATCTTACTTGACCAAATTGCTTTCTTAATAATAAAGTTTTGTGAATTAAACTTGATTAAGAAATACTTAAGTCTTACACTATTATCAATTAATAGTAAATCTTTTTGAGACTGTGAACTCTGCATATAACTTTTGAACTTAGAAATAAATTTGTTTGTTTAAAGTCTTAAAAATTCAGCGTTTCATTTTGACCACCAGTAATTAGAGAAATTTATGAATGTGTACAAGGTAAGTGATAGATCTGTTTGTTCACCTGAGACTTATCTAGGTAAAATAGAACCAGAGAGACAGTTACAGTGTTTGTTGAAGTGATACCCATTTTCCACTAGTCTGGATATAACTTATTAATTGTTACCTCACCCATAACTTGATGAAGTTACATTGATTTTCTCAAGTGATAAGTAAGTTTTATGGGATCACTGTACCTTTAGAGATTCAGTCTAAACATCTTTGTTATGAGGTTTCAAGTATCTGGTCGATGTGAGGTAACTTTTTGGTATTATTATTTGTGTAATAACCAGGTGCTTGATCACTTCGTGACAATATATATATATATATATATATATATATATATATATATATATATATATATATATATATATTTCTAAACATTTGTTCTAATTTGGATATGATGTCAGAAATTTAATTATGATGTCTTTAACCTGCGCCTTTTTTTTTCTGTGTGATTAATGGAGGAAATTATTTCAATTACCCACTAAATTCTAAAGTAGTTAATGTATCCAGGAATTTTAATTATCAACGAAGTTCATAGGCAAAATTATTTAAAAGAAAGTGACATAATAAGGATTTTTATAAGTCATTTTTCACAGTGACGATGGTGACATAAGGAAATATCTCACCGAAGAAAACTAATAACAAATGTGATTTTATGAGAGAGAGAGAGAGAGAGAGAGAGAGAGAGAGAGAGAGAGAGAGAGAGAGAGAGAGCTATTCCTCAGGCTCTTATAGACACAAACTTTCCAGGACTGAAGAAGCAAAGTCTCGGAGGCTCCTGTGAACTCTGAGTAGTGATTCAACTTCGAGGAGAAGCTCAGGCCACAACAGAGATGTAAGCGATCACTTAATAATCTCTATTACGGTAGAAGGGAACTACAAACGAGAGAGAGAGAGAGAGAGAGCCAGAGAGAGAGAGAGAGAGAGAGAGAGAGAGAGAGAGAGAGAGGAGGTGTAAAGATTTTTTTCCTCAGCTGACTCAAAAGTTATGGGGCTTGCAACCTTATTGTAAGTCTAAATTATGTGTATGTATGTATATGTATATGTATATTATATATATATATATATATTTATATATATATATATATATATATATATATATATATATATATATATATATATATATGTATAATATATATATATATATACATACAGTTATTACGATCTCGCCTCTCGAGATCGACAGGTTCTTTAAAATAAACAAGCAATTGGGCTGAAATGACTGACGAGAGGTGACAAACAAAGGAGGGAGGAGCAGAACAAAACGAAAAAAGTTACCTTAAAATGAGTCAGGTTCAGTTTAGAGTAAACAATAAAATGAACATTACTACAAATGAAATAAATTCTTAGCAGCAGCAATAATCAAAATAAAAAAAAGATAAAAAAAGGCAGTGAACATATAAAAAATGACAATCATAAAGATGAGCAGCTCAAACATAAACGGACAAACAAACAGAATTAGTAAAATATGTTTTAACAAACATCATTAGAGCAAAATAATAAACAACTCAAAAGTTATAATAAAATATCTTTGTCAGTAAATTACTTCAAAACACAGCATAAATAACAGCAACACAAACATCTAGTTAAACACCCATTACTCCCGCAAAACACGTACTGAAATACTCAATAACATTAAACACACAAAATGAGCTCTTTGACTCAATAAACATGTTACCTCCAATGAAAAATAAAAGATAACACGGTTACTCAAAATCATTACAAGATACACTATGATAAAGTTACGTCACCAGACGAACTCAATAGAGTCAGAAACAGCCCCAAGCTGCTTAACAGAACACTGCAGGACAACAAAGACAGAGCCGACACGACAACCATCTCGTCCTCAAGCACAGTGCTGACGTCCTCCTCCAGTACCGACGACCACGACAGAGCCGACACGGCAACCATCTCGTCCTCAAGCACAGTGCTGACGTCCTCCTCCAGTACCGACGACCACGACAGAGCCGACACGGCAACCATCTCGTCCTCCAAGAAACGTACTGACGTCCTCCTCTAAACACGACGTCCACGACAGAGCCGACACGGCAGCCATCTCGTCCTCAAGAAACTCTCTGCTGCTAGGACCTGACTCGCAAAGTCGCAGGTACGGATACCTGCTGCTGCCCTGGACCATCGGTCGTTCTGCCCTCCAGAACCTGGCTCGTTGCTGCTACGAACCTGACTGACGCTGTCAAGCACTTGACAGACGTCAACTCACCAGCACGAAAAACAAACAAAAGCAAAGGAGGCAACAACCACCAAGGGAACAATCGACAAACGATTGTTCCTAACAACAGTATATATATATATATATATATATATATATATATATATATATATATATATATATATATATATATATATATATATATATTTATATATATATATATGTATATATATATATATATATATATATATATATATATATATATATATATATATATATATATATATATATATATATATATATATATATATATATATATATATATATATATATATATATATATATATATATATATATAATATATATATATATATATATATATATATATATATATATATATATATATATATATATATATATATATATATATATATATATATATATATATATATATATATATATATATATAGTCAGTCTCTTCAATAGACCCAAGCCTCTCTCTCTCTCTCTCCTGGGTGCGAAAATTTAGGCTATTTTTTTTATCTTTCTAATTTGCTTTGATTTAACACGAAACGGCCACTCCCTCAAAAATGTCCACCGCCTCTTTTACAAACCTCCAAATTTGGAGAGTTTGAGGAACCAGTTTGATCTATAAAAATTACATATATCGCGTTCACGCTCCAAGGAGCATTGGAGGGCTCTGACCGTAAAGATTGTGACACCTAATTTACCTGAAGTCTTCTTCATACAAATTTTTCTTAGCGAGTCAAAGTAAATTATGAATATCTTTTCCTCATCAAAAAATAAAAATAAAAATAAAAATTAAATTCCTTACTTATTAATGAGAGTAAATCCTTCATTATTCAAGAAATTAAAATTAAAACTAAATTTCTTACGTATTAATGAGATTAAATAATGTATTTTTTCATTATTCAAAAAATTAATATTAAAATTAAAATTAAATTTCTTACTTATTAATGGGAGTAAATTATCTGTATCTTTTTATTATTCAAAATATAAAAATAAAAATTAAAATGAAATTCTTACGCATTAATGAGAGTAAATAATTTTTTACGTCCATGGTTTCACGTTTGTCAAGCCTGTTTAAAAGATTGTCATTATGCTGTTCATTGTATATGCCAAGACTTATAGGTTTATATAATCCCTAATATCCCTTTTTTTAGTTCACTGGGAAGGTTAAGCAGATAATGAGATTATTAATAATCCCTTCTCTTTCGCTGGAAAGGTCAGTGGGCTTCGGTACTGACAGTTTGGTTTCAATAATAATAATAATAATAATAATAATAATAATAATTATTATTATTATTATTATTATTATTATTATTATTATTATTATTATTATTATTATTATTATTATTACTGTTGCTTTATATTCTTAATGCTGTAATGCCAAGGTATAACGATATCTAGACTTAAACTGCAAAAGAACAAGAGATACTGAATATTGGAGATGACTCATATTAAATGCTAATATAAATATAAATATAAGTATAAATGTTAATTTAGAATATACTGGAGAACAGAGTGGTGTCTAAATTCTTCATTTGTTTTACATCAACACAGAGAGAGTACATGTATGATTCTCATCACATAGATTGAAGGTGCCGTCGATGACATAATGTTTATTCAAACGTGGTCGAGAAAGTCTACGGAATCTCAACGCCACATTTCACGTACCCCACGCTCCCGCTATACTTTCAACACAACATAGTTGATTGAACTACATTCTTCTAGCTTCACGTGCAGCCTCAGGAATGGTGCAAACTTATGACAGAACCATTATATAACAATAAAGAACGAATCAGCAGGTAACAACGAACCGTACATAAACGTTGGTGATGGACGGTGTAATGCAATACTCGTCAGAGTTGACAGATCTTGCAATATCGGTATGCAATGGCGTTATTCGATAGCTCTGTGCAATAATCACCGTAGACTAACCCCACTTGCCTCAATTTTCAGAGAAGCATGTTGGCTCTAGCGGTGAACCAGCTATCAAGTTGAGCCTAAATCCTATATGCCTGTCAGGTCAACCTGATTAAGTAAAACAGGCATTACTAGACATGCAATCTGTTAATTCTTCTGAATGAAATGTGATTTCTGTTATTCTCTGTATGTTAATTTTCGTGTTCAACTCAGTGCCTAACGTCGAGATGAAACGGCAGTTCTATTAAACGTAACACAAGCCATAAATGTAACGCTAGGCCTATATACAACAGCTGGAACAGATGACATAAGAGTGACTATACTCTACAAATTCGGCGCCTCTAAGTCTGCGTTTCCCAAAGTCTTTCATATACGCAAGACCGCCTTTCCAAAGTCTGTCTGAAGGATTCGTTGAACTGAACAGAAAGGGTGAAAGATTCTACTGACCCTCGAAATAGATTAGACTAAACCTTCCCTTCCCTCCTGCCAGATAAAATATCGGAATGGTCTCAACCAAGTTCACCGTTTTCTTTTCCATCTTGGAGAGGAACCGTTTCTGTTCTCACGCTCGGAAGAGGGAACGCTTTAACACTTCTTCTCTCTTGATATGGTAAAATCTACAGTATTTAAATAAAATCTAAAGTATCTATATAAAATCTATGGTATTTCAGTATTTAGACTCAATGAGAATCAAGAATGTTCTACTACCTCAAGTTTCGTTAAAGCTGCTCTCCGACTTTTGTTAGTAATCTTTTTCGTGCAAAACTTGTGTTTTGTGATTTATATATCTTGTATGGAAATAATTTTCTCAAGTGAATAAGATACTTATATGTTTAATAGTAATGGGTCTAGACCGAATTATTATCTTAAATAAATATGAAAGTTAAAAGGTCACTGTGGCCATGAAAAAAAATCTCTATTATATTAATTTCTTGACTTTATTTCTGCGTGTGTGTCCTCTCCTCCCACCCCGCCCCCAAAACCGGTTTAAGCAGGGTCGTCCCTTAAGACACCCCCTTCCCCCTGGACCTCAACTCCCTCATGGAAACACGATAATCCCCCTCCACCTCTCCCCCTCCTCCTTTCCCATCTCTCTTCCTCCCCTCCCTCTTCCCCACCCTTAAAACTTCCCTCTCCCTTATCCTTCCTCCCCTTACCCTTCCCACCCCCCCTTTCCCTATGGGTATGGAATGGAAATGGGTATGGGTATGAAAACTGGATATGGGTATGATACATACATGGGTACTGGTACGGGTATGATACAGATATGGGCATGGGTATGGTACAGAACTAGCAAATGCGAGCAATAGCGAGTATCTGATAGTATTTATGTATGTATATATATATATATATATATATATATATATATATATATATATATATATATATATATACATATATATACACACACGTGTGTATGTTTCTACGTTAGTGTGTGTGTGTTCTTTAAATACTTACGCATGCTACTTTCCACTCGAGCAAAACAATCAGTAACCAACATGCCCAATTTAAGACAGAACTCCCTCCCCTTAGGAAGCAGTACAAAACCCCACTAATTACATTCCAGAAGGTGCCTCATGACAAACAACAATGACAAGCAATGAATAAATAGCCAGAGATAAAAGAAAAAGATGAAGAAGAAAACCTCCGGATGATCAATGTATTTAAAGGACACATATATGCATTACATAGCTTCAATGCTTTAAGATGTTATCGTGGAAAGTTGGTGCGAGATGGTACTGATGGAGGCCGTCAGAGCCAAAATCTTTGTATTCAGCAAATAGTTTGATTCCTCAGCTCTTTGCGCGAGAAGCTCAGCAATATGGGGGTCAGGTGATCTCCGGAGCGTTATGTATATTCATGAGTACATGCGTTACTTTGATCTAGATTATGCCAAAATCTGCCCTAAAAGTGAGCTTGATCGTTCATTACCGTGATAGAACTGCAGTTGTCCAGTCATAGCTTTGGTTCCAGGCTTTGAAAATCGGCAGATAAGGTAGAGTCTCAAATCTCTGTTTTTATGGGAGAAAATTGAACTTGTGATTTTTACCATGACTTTCTAATCATTATGAACTTTTGAACTGGTGTGGGAAATTTAATATGAATATTCATACTTCTTTTATATTATTATTTTGTTATGTTACGTTTGCCATATCTTGGCTATGCATTTTACACTTTCCATTATTGTGCTTTGTATTTCATGTATTTTTGGGAGTTTTCTATCATGTTTAATTCTTTCGACAGATGTCTGTGGACTCGGGAGTTTGAGAAAAAGGACATGCAAATCATTTGCAATGTCAATCTCTTTATGTGGTAGACTGTTTTTTTTGACATGACTTTTAGTTATTGATTTGGGAGTATGTGTGATTTTGGGTATTTCCAGGCTATTAGCCATAATGAGACTTCTTTAATCAGAAGTGTTTTGCAGTTTAGAGTTTAGTTATCTGACTCGATAATTCATTTATTATGCATTTTAATCTTTGCTTTGTTTTATTCATTTCTTGTTGGGTTATTTGAATAATAAACCTATTTTTGTAAGAACGATTGTGTTTCTTTAAATAGTCCATTTAATTACTTGTGAGAATGAGAGAGGTCGGGTGGATGAGCTTCGGAAAACGATGAGAGAGAGGGATTCGGGAGAGAGAGGCAGAGAGAGAGAGAGAGGGGGAAATGCGAGTGTGATCATGGGTTGAACCTTTCCACGTCTTTTTCCTGAGGTCAGATCGCTAATATCACGCTACATACACTTCTAAAACAAGTGTTGATCTGTTCCCTGTAACAAATGTGTGACTTCCCACGACTCCGGGGAGCCAACAACGCCCTCCAGATTCTAACGGGAAGAGGAGAAGAGGAATTCGGGTCCCTCTCTCGTCTTCCTTAACAAACCCATTAAATTTAGATTCCATTAATGTATTCTTGCCACCAAGGATTTACTTATTGTTTTGATGCGCGTTCAGTGTAGGATTAGCCCCGGATTCTGAGCTGATTGGCTGGAGATTGCATATCTGAAATGGTCAGATGTGACTGGAGCCTCCCTCGAAATATTTCGGTCTACACAATCGTTCGTTTTTGTTATATTTGTCGCAGGAGATCTACCATGGATGAAAGCTTTACATTTCGGACTGATTTATTTTCAGGGTCATTATAAAGCTACAATGATTTATAATGATGTAACTACAAAATTGACTCATAAACTAAAATGCCAAAAAGTTTATTCAATATATATATATATATATATATATATAAACAGATTGATAGACGGATAGACTGATATAAAACAATGAAGAAATATTAATCACAGGTAAATTAGCATGAAATAAAATGAATGGTTACTGTGAAAAATTCTGACCAATCTCTTGACTTTAGTGCTATCGTTCAAAGTTGATAACAAAAGGTGTTTCTCTATTAACCTGTGATACATTCACGTAACCTAGTGCAAAATAAACTAACATTACAGGCTACACACACACACACACACACACACACACTGACATATTAAACAAGTTCTTGGCCTCACTCAGGAAGAAACCTATTTAAAAAAAAAAAAAAAAAAAACACTGAAACCTGAGATATTCAAAATGTAGGCCTATACTTTATGCGTCTTGACTCTGTAACGTTCACTAAGTCATGTGTAAAGTTCGCTCAAACATCAAATCTCTTTTTGACCAATAAAAGCAAAACAGAAACTCGATACTTGCAGTTGAAGCATTTGTAAACACGAACTTTTACGGAATCGAATGATACACCTCAAACTTGTTCTAATTCTTTTTAGTTGCCTCAAACTTACTCCAGCGAATGGAAGCTCATTTTGCAAGTAAACATTCATCGCTTCTGAGGCGATTGACCTATAAAGGAAAAAATAAACAAAGAAAAAACTGGGATAGGAAAGTTTAAACAAAATTTTGTTTACCTAAGAAGCAAGTTTCCGATGCGTCTGGTCGAAAGGCTCATGTATTTCATTCATGAAAGAATGCATATATTTTTTCCATGTGAGATGTGTTTTTACTTGATGTGGAGAGAAAAATTCTGATGTATTTGATTTCAGTCGTGTTTTTTTGGCTCAGTTTTAGTCTTACGTTTTTCTAATGGGGGAACGGTTAAAAAAGAAAAACACGTAGGGGGAAGTGGCCTCTTTTCTAAAAGAGGGAGCTGGGGCGGCTGGACACCAAGGTAAAGGGATCCCAGAAAATAAATGAGATGAAATACCAGGATCGAAAGGTGGAACTGGGAGAAAAAATCAGTTACCCAAAGAATGAATAGTTAGAGGTGTTGGACAGCAAGACTGAAGAAACAGGGGATAGAGGTCAAGTAAAAGGCTAAAAAGTGGGTGTAGCTAGGTGCGAATGGACGCTGCAAAAACCCTCTATTAATAGTGCAGCAGATTGCTGTAAAAATCGTTCAGATAGTGAAACAAGCATGAAATTTGGCACAAACATTCCTAAGACTACGCTCTCTTAGAAAAGGGCGCTGGCCACCTGAAAATCCAAGATGGCGGCTATTTTTCAAAATGGCCGCCATCTATGTTGAGATTCACTGGTTTGGGAGCATCTATTGGATGGAATATGCCAGTTTTTTTTTTTTAAACCTCGACTTTTAGGTTATAAAATGTTCCATACCACACATTTTATTGAAAACCCTTACTAAATGAATTGTAACCAAGATGGCGTACAAAATGGTTGCCATAAAAGTTTTTTCTATCCACAGCGCTAGCAGACATAGAGACCAACTGTTTTTATTTAATGGTATATTCATGTGATCAGACAGTTTAACTAATATGCTATTTTCAACTGAAATAGTAATGGTATGGTCACATACAACATTGTGTCTAAGACTGTAACCATAAAAGAAAAGAAGAGAAATACGGACTAAACGCAACCAATCTATGTATAGGTCTCTCAACCTACACCTTTGAAAAATTCGAGGATAAGAAGGTAGGCATAGCATGACACGTTGGATGCTCAAGCTAGATTATCTACTGAAGAGAGGGCAATATTTATCTAGACTTCACATTTGCAAGTGCACAGAGCTGTGCAGGGAAGACCCAGCTTGTAGCACTTGCACCTTTCCCGACAGCCTGCTTTGCATCCACATTTGGTAAGCTGTTGGCAACTCTTGGCTAAGGGCGAGTTGGTTGTCCAGAGGACTTGCCATGCTTCACCAGACTTTTGCCATCCCCACTCAGCAGGGTTCTCTGGCTGTGGCTGACACTGGGTGGCCTGCCCCACACACAACCAGCCTGGTACGCAGCACGCTTGGTGTGTTGGAGGAGAGCTCCCCTGGTTGGTGGAATGGCCTCATATGCCCTTTGTTTTCTGGCAAACATATCAAGTCTAGCCTCATCCACAGTGCCAGTAGTGCTGGATCTTTCATACATAAGTATGACAAACCTCTCCAGGACCTTCAGGTCACTCTCTTCCACTCTGAGAGGGTAGTGACTCAGTTTGGAGAACACAGTGGAGGCCTCTGGAAAGATGTTCCATGTCTGCCAGGCGGTCTTCTTGCCCTTGCTCCGGAAGGCTGACACTGTATCACAGCCTGTGAACGCATGGAAGAAGAGCATGCCATTCACCTTCTCCTGGCCCAGAGAGTTGCACAGGTCATGCACAGCAATCCAGCGCAGGCTCTGGCCTTGGCCAAATGCCACCCATAGCTTCTCTAGCCCTAGATTGTGGAGAGTGGAGAAAGCACTGACTGCAACGACAAGAACATCTGTGTCATTTGCTTTAACCGTGATGGTCTTGGCTCCATGTTCTGTGGCATATTTGGCATGGAGAAAGATGCGGGTGTCAGCTTCCTCATGAGAGCACTTTTCCAGTCCCTGAAGACTAGCCTTATGAGTGCTGAGGACAGCAGACCCTTTCGTGGCAATGACAACATTTGTGGCAGACATCTGGGCAACTTTGTCTGCCAGGAACTGGAACAACTCTGTCTTGTTGGCATCGTGTCTTAGGAAATTGCGCCAGTTGGATGGAATTGTGTTCTTGTCTGTCACCTTGCGCCTTCCTCCTTGACCACGTTGGAGCCTGGTCTCAGCTTTGAGGCTGGATGTATTGTATACATCAAATACAAGATGTGATGATGTGTACTTGCTGCTATAGGATTGTATCACAGGCAAGAAGTCGCAAAGTGCATAGCCCTCAAAGGTCTTTCCTTTCTTTGGTGGCAGGCATGGACCAAAGCTGATCCATCTACAATGAGGACATCAGTCTTTGGTTCTTTGTCTTCTAGTGTAACATGACTCTCCAGGACCGAGGTCAGCTGAGACTTCTGACATGTGTACAGCCTACCACCCTCACTAAGGGAAGCTGGGAATGTTTGATTCTCGTGCTGGAAGAATTCCTGCAGATCACATTCACGGCTCTGACAGGATATAAATAGCTTTGAGAAAAGCTGGCAATCCTCCTTCAGAAGTTTCTGCTTTGACTGTTCTACAGGAGCAGCTTCTTGCCTGAAGAAGTCAGTTCTGTTCTTCTTTATCGGCTCATAGAAGGAGACTGCATTGTTTGCCAAAGAGTCTGAAAACTTCTGAAATTTAGTGCGGCCTCTGTCAAGGTGTGTCTGTAGAAGTTCTGCTGAGCTGGGGTGGGCAATGTCTTTGTTGTCAATGGAATACAGATCCTGGCTCTCTTCCTGAAAAGGACTTCCCAAGTGTTGCAAAGCCAATGACAGCTTGCTGACTCTCTCCAAGAATGTCTTCTGCGCATGAGGTGTTTGTTCATGGTGTGTTGTCTGCTCATTAGACTCCTTACTTTGAACCTCTGTTTCATATGCAGACACCAAGCGGATGATCTCTGGGCCAGCCACCATCCATCTTCTGAGTGCTGACGGATCTTCAGTCAGCCCAATGGCTCCGCCATCAGCCTTTATAAAGGCATTGGTCTGCTCATGAGCTTGGTCAAGAGCCATTGCTGAGAACTGGCAACTGGTCTTGTGCACAACAAAGTTGCCAGCCTTGAACTCCTTGTGCAACTCTGGGTGTGAACTCTCTAGGGTAAGCATGTCCCTGAGGTGAATAGGCAGCAAACGAGCATAGTTTGTATTATTGTTGGAAAAGAAGTAGGGTATCAGCTCATGCAATGCCTGGCAGTAGAGGACAAAATTGGCCTCACGGAAGGACCTGATCAGTAGGAATATCACAAGTTCCATAGACAACACCATGTGCCAGAAGTGGAACTGTGGACTCTGCTGTCTTCGAAGGTCACACCACTCCTCAAACTCTAATGCCTGCTCATTGTTGTTTGCTTTCTCAGCACAGTAGTCAGTGTATGCTGTCCTCAGGAGTTTGTACAAACTAGAGGCTGTAACCTGGTGCATCTGCCGTGTCCTGGTTACACTTGCAGCTGACAGGAAGGATTCTGCAGTTCCAGATGAAGCAACTCCTGCCTCCACCAGAGCTCCTGTCCAACCACTGCCATGAAGAAGAGTACCAAGAGATGTCATTGCTGCCATCTCAATGTGCAGACCACCAAACATTACCAGATACTTGTCTTCGCCATACTGATCAGGCCACTGCCACTGCACCTGCTTTGCTACGGCATAGATTGGCTGATCAGCTGTGATTATGGGTATCTGGCCAGGGTTCAGAAAATCAGTGACATCCTGCACTTTCTGCATCACGTGTTTGATCGTAGCAACAGAATGAGCCTGATCACGCAGGAGAGGAAGCAATGAAGTTATGGTTACTTCAAATTCTGGGCTTCTCTTCATTGAAGCGTGATGAGCTGACCACGTCAGATTCACTGCATCATCTATTTCCTGGGTGACTATGACCTTGTCTAGCCACTGATACTCCAGTGCAAGCTGTGGCCCCAAGATATCTGTGGGTGGCTTTGGTATTGCAGTGTTTGGTGGCACAGGGTTCTTTGTTTGAAAGGAAGCTGGTGAGATGTTTGTGAATGTGTCCGGCAATTCAGGCACCGACCTCACTTTCTCAGGTGCAAACTTTAGTTGCTGTCTTTCCTGTCCAGTGTTCTCCTTGGTGGGGTGCTGAAATATGGAGATGCTAGTTCCATGGAAGGAGGTAGTGGCAGTAGTTGCAGATGGGTTGTGGTCGATGTTGTCCATCACTGCAGTGGTGAACAACCCTTTTCGCAGTACTGGGGACAGACCACACCCTCCTCCACATATTTGCTAACTGTGGCATCTCCTAACTGTGCAGAGACCTCCAGTACTCTGTCATAAGAGATACTGAGGCCATACTGATGTAGCATTTCAACCAGGTTTCTCTTCCTGGTTTTGGCATAGACTGAGAGTCCCATGTAGACTGGGAATGGTGTTTCTCTGTCTTTGGAGTGTCTATGAGTTGTTGCTCCCTCTTTGTATCGGGAGTAGCAGTTGAACTGCATGAGCTGTGCAATGGCCTGGTCTGACTTTGATGCTCCAAATCGTAACTGTGACTTGATGTCAGCCCCATGCTCAACCATCCCTACAAACTGGAGCAGGAGAGGAGGCACAGAATTTCGTACACAAGCCTCAGAAAATGTGCCATCAAACCGTGACTGATGATCAAGTATAGACTTTCTGAGAATATTTGCTGCTTTAGCAATGATAACTGCCTCTGAAAGATCAGATGATTGAGCAAGTGCTTTTCCCACATCCTTTTGAAATGCAAGTAATACATCTCTGCCAGATTTATGAGCCTCAAGTTCTGGAATTTCTGCCAGAAGTTTGTCTTTGAGTCTCGTGGAATTTACACTTGGTGACTCTACACCTAATTGTTCCAGACGTTGTTGGTAGAGGTGGCAAATATCTGCCAGCCGAAATGTGACTGGATCATCTGAACAAAGGTTGTTTTCAACAATGTATGTCATCAGTTCTGACAGAACTAGTGGATACACATCTGATTCTGACTCAGTGCTACCTTGGTCTTTCTCAAGGCTCCTCAGGTAGGACCTTTTTCTGTTGTAGAGGGCACAAAGACAGGCATGGTGATACTTAAACTCCTGTGCAATGACATCCCCACCAGTCAACTTAGCAAGGAGCTTGCCATCACTAAGTATCTCTGCACATTCACGCAATTTCAAGTCAAGGCCCTTAGTACTAGCCTGTCTGAGATCAGATGCAGGTGCCACTTTCTCACAGAAAATGCAAACTTCATTGTCATGACTGGTTCGGCGCAGTTTTGCACGACTAGTCTCAGTGTTGCTGGTCTGGTCATTGATTGTCGCTTTCTTGCACGGTCCAGTTTAGTGTTGTTAAACAACAAGCGACAGTTCACATGGTATTTTGCTGCATTTTTCCTGAGAGTGGCCTCTATGCCATCACCTTCATCCAGCCTTGCTGGATCCATTATCAGTGGCATTTCATTAATTTCACTGAACATGGGAATGTTCCTTGCCAGCATTGTGTACTCATCATGGTCTAGGACATGATGACTTGGAGGTGATGTCAAGTGCTCACCTCTTTTGTCCTTCTGACAAAGACAACACAAACTCCAGTTTGTTTTTCTACTGCTCAATATTGGATTGGCATCACATTCTGCCATGATTTCACTTTTGATTAAGGCCGAGGGG
>NC_089755.1:2525676-2543176 GCF_040412425.1 Macrobrachium rosenbergii
TGCTAATCATGATACCTCCCCATACAAGATGATGTACATACCTCCTTCGGGTGTGTACATCGATATTCAAGAATGAGCGGCAAGTGCTTTACGTTACTCTACATTCTGCCTTGCAATGAACTTTACTACTAAAGGTTTTATGAAGCTGTGACGTTACTTTTAATAACACATTGGGACAATTTTCGTTAACAGAACGCAAAGTGGTTTAAACACTTGCAAAAGAATAATTACTTTAGATTTGGTTACCCACTGGTAACTTTATAATGTGACTCGAACAATTGTGAATTAATTAAGATTATAGGACCACGTATATGAGGCTATGGCCAACAAATGGAAAAGAAAGGTTATTGTTCAAGAATTAAAATACACAGTTACTTAATTTTAGATAAAATGCATGCGGTTAGTACAATCTGCCTTGAAGAGGCTGTGTAAATGAAAAACAGCGTTTATTTTTGTAAATGACATCCCCTTTCACCATATTGTAATGACTATACAAATTCGCATTGATAATTTATCTTCGTTTTAACGTGCTTTGCTCAGCTATCGTTCAATGGGAGCTGAGGGATGACCCACACACCGGGAATTTGACAGTCGTGTGCGGGGGAGAGTATTCGCGAGGTTTTAATCCGCTAACCTTAAACTACGCTAATTTTATCGTCCACTGCCCACTCAGTACTCCATGTTATGACGGGGCGAGCAGACAAAAGATGTGGGGTCTTAGGACAAACAGAGATCTTGGAAGGAATGGAAGGGGAAAAGGGATAATAATAACAAAAGTAAAATTACCAAGACGTTACGAATGAAACTTGACCGCATATGAAAGGCGGGACACGTCCCTCAGAGCTTACGAAAGGGGCATTTAAATCACAAGGGCAAGAGTTTATGACTCGCGATTCATTAAAATAAAGATAACTAAATGACTAAAAGAAAGTAAATGATATTGGCAGAAGAGCTAAGGGAAAAAGAGTGAGGGTTTTATTGTGTTTGGGCGGGAATTTATCGTCCTTCACCTATAAATTACGGCCCGGACTATCACTTCAGTCCCAGGGCGAGGAAAGTGCAATTGAAGGGCGCGACTCCTTCAGGAGGGCTGACACGCACTCCGGTGCCAAGGTATGGGCGCAAGGGCGTGCCACTTCTCACTCTGTTATTCTTAATGATTTATACATTGTGTGGGGAATGGTATCCGTATTTAATTGTCTCTTGTGGGGATAATTTAAGGGAAGATTAGTAGAGGATGGTAAGAGATAGCAGTTCCTGAGGAACGGAAGAAGATAGAGGAGGGTCTGACATCCCCTTCTGGATTAGGGGTGCCAAGACCTTCGAAAAATGAAATGTCCCACGCCCGTGGTAATTTCGCCTCGAGTCTTTCTTAATGGGACAGTCATCCTCGGCCGGGGAAGCGGAGGGCCCGCGACCGGAGGGCGGCACGGAGTACCACCTGGGCCTGCTGCTGCGACAGCTGACGCAGGAGCGTTCCGTGCTGGTTTTACCATAATCCGTCGCAGCTCTTGTAGTTCATCGGCCAAGGGAGATATGGCAGAATCCTGACTTGCAATTACGTCGGCGACGGGCTGAGGCAGAGAGAAGGCGGTCGGGGGTGGCGTGAGCGGCTCGCAGGTATCGATGACCAGCTCAGGCACGGGTTGCGAGGCCGCACCTGCAGGTGAGCTTCCGCGGTGGTCGGGAGGAACCGTCTCTCTGACCGACGCTGGTAGCGGTGCCAGGCCGGGGGAGAGGGGGTCCTGAGTTGGATCCCGTGAATGGAGATCGGCGTAGCGCTCTGGCGCTGGCACTAGGGCAGAGTCAGGCGCTATCAGAGGTTTCTTGGGCTCGTCGGTCAGGACGGACGAAGCTTGGCCCTGCTCGGGGCATGCAAGTGGCACCGGCAGGAATTTGGCATCTCCTGAAGGAGATCTGATTGGGGCCCTGGCACTGGCACTGAGGCAGGGCCGGGCACTGGAAGTGGATCGGGAACCGATCGAGGGGGCCACTGTACATCGTACTCAGGTGGCACTGGTGGGGACTGCACGTCCTCCTGGTACCCAGGGGGCGCCAGTCTTGGCTGAGGGAGAAGCGGGGAGGATTACTCGCGCCCGCGGAATGTTCGGGAATGGGGACCCCTAGATTGTCGTGATTTCGGTGGGGACTGAAAGTCCTGTCCCAGGATGACGTCATAGCCTCCGGGGAGATGGCTTGCTACTGCAAGATTGCAAATTTTGGATTGGTGAGGTCTTGTGACTCTCAATTGGACCGTAGGGAGTATCATTTTAAATTGATTTATTCCCTCGATCGTGACGAGTTTTCGTCTATTGACGACAGCTCCGTAGGGAACTCTGTCCCTTCGGATGAGGGAGATTTGCGCGCCCGAGTCCTCGAATGCAGTGACTCGGCGCGCGGGCTCGCTACCTCGTGGAGGGGCCACGTATACGGGCCCTTCGGCGGGAGGGCCTAATGACTGGGGATCTGTGACGGCCAAGGCGACGGTGGGAGTAGTTGATTTATTATTGCGTGGGCATTTTGCCCATGCGGGAGAATGGCCATAAACCTTGCACGCCGTGCAAAATGTCTGGCTGAAATCTTTCCGCACTGCCCCTGTGGAGGGCGCAGGCAAGTTATTTGTCGGTTTTCCTGGAGAGAGAGGAGCCGGTTTCTTGTTCCGGCACTGTTCGGAGGAATGCCCCGTTTTCTTGCAATAATGGCAAGTTAGGGGCTTGCCCGAGTTCCCATTTTTGTGGGAATTTGAACCTCCGAGGAGGGACGGGGGATTTATTTTCCGCCCCATGGATCCTTCTTGAGGGTGGTGAGTTTCCCACATATCTGCTATTCGGCAACACTCGGTGAGTGTTGCTGGGGCTTTTTCCACTATATGAGTGGCGAGGGCAGGAGGGGGCGAGCGCAGGAAATGCTCGAATTTAAACCGCTCGAGTACCTCGGCGGTGTTAGTGGCTCCTTCGAATCGAGCCATTTTGTCAACGCCCGCTCCGAATGGTACGCCCAATCGGACCAAGTCTGGCCTGCTTCTCTGGGCTGCTCTCTCCAACGTCTCCTCCACCGCTCAGGGGTAATCTTTACGCCTTCGTAACTGCTTGGCGACGCTTCCCAGTTTCCCCGATCGTCTGCGGAAGGGCGTGGTAGGCAATGAGGGCCTTTCCGCCCAGGAATTTAGTGAGAACAAGGGAGAGTTCCGCGGGGAAGAGATCGCAGCACTCCAGGACTCGTTCGGCCCTTTCAAGCCATACTTCGGGTTCGGACTCTGTCCATTTTGGCATGAACAGTGAGCTTGGCTGAGGGCACTCATTCCCGCGGCAGGGGCAGGGGGTGGCGGGCTGTCGTTCTAGCATCTGGAGCTCGTGGGCGCGCTGTCGCTCTCGATCTTCCCATTCTCGTTCTCTCCCTCTTTCTCTTGGGCGATTCTGTCTCTCTCTCTGCACGTTCTATCTCCCTCTCTGCACGTTCTTTTCCTCCCGTTGTTCTTGAGCGATTCGTTCTCTCCTCTCTGCACGTTCTTGCCCCTTCTCCTGCTCTTGGGCAATTCTTGCCCTCTCTCTCTCCCTCACGTTCTCTTGCTCTCTCTGCCTTGGCATCGTCCACTCGTTCTTGAACCCATGCTCTCAGATCTTGCCCGATAGTCCCATGTCCTTCCCAGCGGACATGTAGAATTTGAAATCCTCGTTTTGTTGGGCTCTGGTATTAGCCATCTTGAAATAATGGGTATATGATATGTCTGAGAAGACCTTTTGCTAAAATTGGATGTGTCTTGGAGGAGAATGGTTGTTCTTGAATAAGACAGGTGAATTCTAATATGCGTCTCGGAGAGGTTGTTAGTTGGATTTTGTCACGTCTCGGACTTGGCCGGCGTAGCGTGAAGTTAAGGAGTTGTTCTAACGAACTAGAATGATCAGTCCCGTAAGGGCTTAGATGTGTGTGAACTACACTATATAATGTCTCAAAAGGACCTAATTTTGGGTTCCCCGAGGAATGAGAAATTTCGCCACGTGCGACGTAGAATTTTTGTATGAGTCTCTGAGGACTGGGGTTTGGAGGAATTCTCGCCACGTGCGACGTAGAATTTTAGGAGTCTCTGAGGACTGGAATTTGGAGAAATTCTCGCCACATGCGACGTAGAATTTTAGGAGTCTCTGAGGACTGGAATTTGGAGAAATTCTCGCCACGCGCGACGTAGAATTTTAGGAGTCTCTGAGGACTGGAATTTGGAGAAATTCAATGTGATTTTAAGAGAATTTTAGGAGTCTCTGAGGACTGGAATTTGAGAAATTTCGCCACGTGCGACGTAGAATTTTAGGAGTCTCTGAGGACTGGAATTTGGAGAAATTCAGCCACGTGCGACCTAAGAATTTTAGGAGTCACTTAGGACTTGGAATTACGATTCGTCCCTTAGGACTTAGAAATTACTAACGGGAAACCCAAAGAAAAATGTTTGCTGGGAAATGAATGGGGAAAAAAAAAATGCTACACACGCGGGCATGGGCGGGGTGGGGTGCAGGTCGTTTGGCCAACACTGGAGGTATTTTTAGATTCTGGGTGAATGAACCCGTATATTTATATACCGTCTGGGATTCGGAGAATTTCCCAGTCGTCTGAGAGGATAACAGTACAACGGCCTAGTAATTTTCCCTATAAGCGGAGTTTAAATTTCGCTTTCCTAACACCTAACTCGAATTCTAACTACACTGAGAGAATTTCAGCAATGCAAGCTGACTTCGTCGTGTCCCACGTGGGAATTTTATTCGCGCCTAAATAACAGTTCGCTAATTCGAAATGCGAAGTAAAATTTATTACAGAGGAATTTCTTTCGCACTATTCCTCGAAGCAAGAATATGGCAAGGATTTTAACACAGAGGAATTTCAGCACTATTCCTCGAAGCAAAGGATGGTTAGCACTGGTTATTTCCTAACTACCTATCCTGAAAGGCATGCATTAACGAATCTAATACGGCGGTTCTTTTCTCTCAGTGATTACATGCGTCCCTATTTCTAATTCCTAAGAACAGTCACGATTGTAAAAAGGTTTTGCTAAGATAAACACATTACTTACGTGGAATTTTCTGGATCTGTGTGCTGGTTTTACACAAAAGGTTCGTAATTGTCTCGTACCCAGCTTAGCTTTGCTAATAGCTGATCTGGCACGTTGCAAATGCAATAAAGCAACACTAGGGAACTGCAACTGCAAAACGAGATCTATGGCCAGGTCGCCATTTTTACGTTTTTCCGTGGTTTTAGTTTGAAATATGCTCTGTGAGACAGGTAGCAACAATTTAAGGTACAGGAAAACGTAAAAAAAGAGGAAAACAAAGGAGAATTTCATATGAGCATAGGGCTCTTGTTACTGAGGGAAATATTACGTAAAACACGTGGGCAAATTTAAAGGAGTGTATTTACATAAATGATATCAGTACGGGAAAGAGGAACTCAAGTAGATTACTATCCTGAAGGAGATTCCTACGGGATTGAATGAAACTGGGGATTCAGACACAGTCCGAGAAGCTTCCACGAAATAGGATCCTCTGAAATGAGAGATATGCACATTATACGCCAGTAATGAAAACAGACAAAAGAATAATGAATTGAAGCTGCACTGAGGGTGCCAAAGGAGTAATAAAGACTTAATACTGCCGATGCAAGAGGCACACGGACATTAGACAAGGGAGATTTCTGGCTTTCTCTTTAAGAAAATATTACGAGACAAAAGCGTGACTGAAATGGGGCTCTTCCAGGGCACATTACCTTAGCAGATTTTCCGAGGGCGTGTAGAAGGCAGTCCGTGGATGACTTGCGATTTCGAGGACGAGTTTCTTCCACGTGGTGAGATGCAAGGGCTTCCGTAAAGGGGCAAGGCGATGGGGACTCTCGAAACCCAAGCAATGGCGTGTGGGCTCGAGGAATACGGTCGAAGGGCACGAGGAAAAGTACACTTTGGAAAGGGCCACGTGGTTAGGATGCAAGGGCATCGATGGGGCCAGGTGTTGAGGACGTCTTCACAAGTTCACTCCATATCTTCCAGCCCGCGTGTGTCTGTCGACCTCGTGGGTTTCTGCTTTATCCCCCTCCTATGGGGCAGGGGGCGTCCAACACAGATGTTTTGACTCATTGCACCTGCTGCCTGCAGGGGAGGTTTTGGCCTGTAGGAGAAACACCAAGCCAGATTACTTTTGCCTCGAAGGAAAGATCTTTATCAAAAATGGGAGCGCCTTTAATCTTTTAAACCCTTGTCTTTAAGTCGATAGACAGATCGTCTATCGATCGGCCGGCTGGCAGTAAATGAAACACAACAGAACAACCAACCACAACAAAGGAGGGGGGGGAGGCAATTTGCTAGCAAATTCTTGCTAATCATGATATATATATATATATATATACATATATAAACGTATAATGCTGTATGGAACTCTCAGCCACGGCCCATGAAACTCTCAGCCAAGGCCTACGAAACTTTCAGCCAAGGCCCGGTGGTGGCCTGTGTTATTGGCACCTATATCGGTGCCAGAAGTATGATTATGGCCATATTTAACCATAAATAAAATCAAAACTACTGAGGCTAGAGTAATGCAATTTGGTGTGTTTGATGATTGGAGGGTGGATGATCAACATACCAATTTGCAGCCCTCTAGCCTCAGTAGTTTTAAGATCTGAGGGCGGACAGAGTAAAGTGCAGACGGTCAGACAAATGGCCATCTCAACAGTTCTCTCTTTCAGAAAACTAAAAATGAGTTTTCAAAAGGATATGATTTTCTCCTCTCGTCTTCAGACTTCTGTCTCGTCTTTGTGTTTTCATTCTGCTTTCTTATTCTTGTTTTTGTTCCAAAGCGTTTGAATTTACAGGAAATCTAAAAGAAAAGGATAAAGGGAGGAAAAACCAAATTCTATCCATAATGAAGAGAAGACTTGAGAAGAGGAGGTAAAAAAAAAGATCATTTCAAAACTCGCTCTTTTATGTGAGTAATTTTCCGAGCCGAGAACGTTTGAATTTACAAGAAATCTGAAAAATTAAAAAAAAAAAAAAGGATAACGGAAGGAAAACCCCTATTCTATCCTTAATGCAGAGATAACTTGAGAGGGGCTAAAAATATAATTCCGAACCAAGTTATTTTCTGTAAGTAATTTTCCGAGCAGAGAAAAGACCCAACTTTGGGAGATAATTCTCGCCGTTTCTGCAGTTATCAGAAGAGAGAGAGAGAGAGAGAGAGAGAGAGAGAGAGAGAGAGAGAGAGAAATCTTTTTCTTTTCTAATTCTTGAAGATTTATAAAGACCGCAGTTGTTTTGTGGGTGGGTGGGAGTGGGGGAAGGAGGTTTGGGAGAACTCAGTCTTCAAAGGCCGTTATAAGAAGAGATGCTGAATTACAATGCAACTCTTTTTCATTAACTGTAATTCTGCTGAAGTTTTCATGATCTCTCTTTCTATGAACTCTCTCCTTCTCTCACTATATATATATATATATATATATATATATATATATATATATATATATATATATATATATATATATATATATATATATATATATATATATATATATATATATATAAAACGAAGTGTTCAAGTACCTGGTTATTACACAACTAATCACAGAATTCGAAAATTTACATCACCTCAGCCAGATACCTGCACTCTCATAAAAATAAAAATCATGACTGTGTCCTCTAAAGGTAACAGTGACCCCGTAAAAACCATATTAATCGCGTGAAAAAATCAAACTAGGTTTATCAAAACAAGTGTGAGGTATCAACAGTTAAACATGAAATATACTAGAGCATACGGGCACCACTTCATCAAACAACTTTAACTGTTTCCCTAATCTTAATTCACTTCAGCAAAGCTACAGGAACAAAGCATGCTTGTCACTTTGCCTTATGCACACAATCTTATTCACTGGTGGTCAATAAATAAAACACTGTTTTTAAAAATTTTAAGTACAAAAAATTATTTTTAAATTCAAAATTTATAATTAGAATTCAAAATCTGAAAAATGTACTATTACTAAAAAAAAACATTTAATTAATTCATGAGTTAAATTACAAAGGTTAATTTATCAAGAAATTAAATTAATCAAGCAAAATTTAAATTATCAAGAATTACTCAAGATTTGAAAAGAAAATCTTAATAAATGAAAATTAAATGAAGTATGCAATGTTAAATTATTAAGAAATACTTAAATTGCTAAGTAAATAAATTTTAAATCACCACTATATAAAATGTGAAAAATTATGACATTGCAAACACAAAAACACATAAAAATACATAAAAAATTTACCAAAAACAATTTCACTAAGGCAAAAATCCCTCAATATACCTTATTATACCATGGTAATAATAAGTAAAATTCACTTTACCTTACACAAGCTTGTGAAAACTTTTGCATAATCTACTCCAAATGCATTTGCTCAAGATTCACAAAAAGCACTTTTAGTGGGATATTTGAGTGGTAAAGGAATTACATTCAGGCTGGCTGATTGACTTCTAATAGGCATTACTCTGCCAGGTAGTGATGTCTCGCCTTTAAGAAAATCTCTTGTTGGCACTTGTCTTTTAATTACCAGAACTTAGAAGATACGTTTCCATAATGATCAACCTAACCAAACAAACTAGTCTTAAAGATACTGATTGTAATAATAGTAAAAATCAAAATATGTATTCAGTAATCTCTGAATTACCTGAATTAATGGATGAGGGTGAAATCTGGATAAGGGCAAGAAAAAACTCTAAGGGTGTTCAATGGCAACTCCGTACCTTTATTCCCTCTACCTTGTCAGTACTGCATAAGTGTAAACACTCAGTTTGCTTATAAACAACAATCATCACGCTTTAAACTGAATATTTGCTTATAAACAAAAATCACCCTTTATACTGAATATTTGATGCAAAAGGCAATTAGCCTGGATATTAGACCGTTACAAATATATACACTTTTACTATCAGATCTCCAAAGCTAAGAATAATATCAGTGACCACACATATTTTGCAATAATAACTTCTCTCTTTTGAAAAAAGAGAGAGAGAGAGAGAGAGAGAGAGAGAGAGAGAGAGAGAGAGAGAGAGAGAGAGAGAGAGGAGAACCACACGAACAGTCTCTAAAATCAGAATGAGCAAATTTTTTGGATTCTAGCTAGAAAAGAAACAATCAGATGATGTCATTATTAAGGCAAAACATTTTGAACTGCAACCTTACAAAACGTGACATAATCGATTGAGACGTGCTTTTACTCTCAAAAAGGTGTATGTGACTCGAACAGAAAATCGTATGGGACGCAATCAGAACAATATGTGATCTGAGCAATGTAATCTTAAACTTGATGCAATTGCCCTGTACTTCAGTGCAACAACTTGTTCATATTTCTCAAAAAGGCACACATCTTTACCAGAAAATTGTATGGGACAAAACTTTTAATGAAATCTTAACACGACTTGACTGTTATCCCGACCTATCAACACTTTAACTCAAAACAAAGCACTCGCTTATCTTAACCGATGACAGCTGAATCAAAACACATATGGTCTAACTCGAATCTCTCTTTCTCCCACTATGTATTATTAAAAGCATATTATTAATTCTTGTGAGATCTGACGTTACAAAGACATTCAGATATAACTAATACTAAAATACAGAATACACGGCAACTACAACAGTATATATATATCAAAATCATGGAATGATATACACATTAAAAAGCAATATCATGAATATACATTTAATTACACACACACATACTGTATATATATATATATATAATATATATATATATATATATATATATATATATATATATATATATATATATATATATATATATATATATAGATATATATATATATATATATATATATATATATATATATATATATATATATATATATATATAATATATATATATATATATATATATATAGATATATATATATATATATATATATATATATATATATATATATATATATATATATATATATATATATATAACATTATATATGTGTATGTATATATATATGTATATATATCATATATATATATATATATATATATATATATATATATATATATATATATATATATATATATATAGCATATATATATATATATATATATATATATATATATATATATATATATATATATATATATTCTCAAGTATGTATGTGTTCGAAAATGACATTACTGAATGACATAAGGGAGCGCAAGAGTGCTTCCGTTGAACGGGAGTTGATTGGTTGCAACTGAATGTTGCCCAGGGTGAAATGAAGTTACGGTTGACACTTAAGAACATTCTTGCTGAACTTGTGAAGACATTTCTCATCCCATTTTTATTTACACCGATGAAGACTTTGTTTACATTCCTTCTGCATTCCACGTGAAGCAAAACATAGATGAAAAAATGCTGATTTCGGCCATATGTCGAAGACCAAGGACCGGAAAGTTTGAAGAAATACGATGAAAAATCCTGACTTTATTTTGAGGCCACGATAAGACAGTTTCTGCTTGAAGTGGCTGAAGACACGCTGATATCACAAACTTTCCCGAGAGATCGCTGAGCTTTTTTTTTTTTTTTTAGGATTTCGTATCCGCTTGGGACGATGATTCAGAGTTCGTTAGATTAGGCGCCAGGGAAAGTGGGAGGTTTTCATCGCAGGTTTTTTCAAAGGCGGGAAGTTTATTTTATTTTATTTCAAGACTGTAAGAATAAATAGTAGTTCCTGTAAACAGGAAATAAACCTGTATGAAAATGACCTTGAAATATGTGTATGTAAAAGTATACGTCAAGTTGACATAAGTATACATGAGCATATATACAATAAAGAGCTCCAGGAAATAAATAAGGTGAATTACAAAGATCTAAAGTTGAATCTGGGAGAAAACCCCACAACTACACTAAGAAGTAATAATTAGAGGTGTTGGAGAGCAAGATTGAAGGAAGGACTAGGGAACGGAGGTAAAGTAAAAGGTTAAAAAGTGGGTGCAGCTAATGGCCGAAGGAACGTGCCAACACCCTTTAGTCATGTTTTGACCAAATTGCTGGAAATCCTTTGGTGTTGGTGAAGTGTCACTTTGGTTTTGGGAATTTCTAGATTTCCCCTGAATGGTTCCCTTGCTAGAGAATTATGGCTGTCAGCTTGACACAAGAACTGAAATGAGAAATAAAAAAAAAGTAAAAAATACACCCAGGTTTCTTCGGCGCAATGGAGTTTTCTGTACAGCCGTGGCCCATGGAACTCAGCCACGGTCCGGTGGTAGCCTCTGTTGTTGGTACCTATGGCGGTGCCAGGAATACGATTATGGCTAACTTTAAATAAAATAAAAACTACTTAGGAGCTAGAGGGCTGCAATTTGGTATGTTTGATGATTGGAGGGTGGATGATCAACATACCAATTTGCAGCCCTCTAGCCTCAGTGGTTTTTAAGATCAGAGGGCGGACAGAAAAAGTGCAGACGGACAGACAAAGCCGGCACAATAGTTTTCTTTTACAGAAAACTAAAAAAGCACATGACTGCTATCACAAAGAAATCCCAGAGAGTCTAAGAATTGGTTTAAAGTCTTCAGATCTTATGAAAACATTCCGTGGCAGTGAATTTCTGGTTGGAGATATAAGGTATCCCTTCACCTGAGTTACAAATCTCCCCTCTCTCTCTCTCTCTCTCAGCTGAGCCTTCAACTCCAGATCAGAGTCTCTGAGCCTCGAAATGATCGAAGAATCAAGTCACACCTCGAGAACGGGAAAAAATTTCCTGAGAGCCAATTTGCCGACGATGGACGTCGTCATCGAGTGATCAGGAATTCGGGACACGAACCAAGTCTATGATCTTCTAGCTGTATTGATGGGCTATCCCCTGGTTTTGATTTTTACAAATGTAAAGCTCAGTTTCCCCTTCCAGATCTACTTTATTGTCATTATTTTACTACCCTAATACTTTTCTCCGTGCATTTTGATACAATTTTATCTATTAATTAATTTATTTTTCCTATTTTAATAAGATAGGTCTCTTCTTTCAGTTCTTCTCTTTACCTTCTGTTGCTTCTTCCTAATAAACGCCATATTCTTTGGAAGCTCGAATTTCAAGTCAATGGCCCCTGTGGTGGGCTTGTTCCATTTGAATAGGGTTCTTCATCTTCTCAATAAGAATAAGAATACTATTAAGGCTATGAACAAGGTACTTACTGGCAGACAAACTACAGACCTACTCGTTTAATGTGAAGCCACAAATATCTCTTAACTTCCCCAATTCCCCAAAAGTTTGTTCAGGAAACTTCTCCAAAACGTTTGAGAAATTCGAGAGGAACTTAAAAGCCTTTGTGGTTTTATTAAAATAAAATAATCAGAGTTATTATTACCGTCATAACACGAAAGGGCCGGATTGTAGATCTGTTAATAAGTGACGAGCATTTTGACGTTACTGGATTTTATTACAAATAACACTATATTGTATACATCAAAATAATTTACTTGTAAAGTAACAAAGTACTTATGGAAGGTGACAAGGAAATATACCACAGCTAGAAAATTATGCTCTCTCTCTCTCTCTCTCTCTCTCTCTCTCTCTCTCTCTCTCTCTCTCTCTCTCTCTCTCTCTCTCTCTCTCTAAAACATCTAGCAACAATTTGTCCACTGTTTACGAGCCAAGAGCGGAAAAATGAACACCAATACACAGACCTTTTGTTTTACGCAGCCTTATCAGGCACACCAACTACAGCAGCAAACTGTTGCGTTTTTGCCACAGAATAATAATGCCGTCCATTCTCTCTCTCTCTCTCTCTCTCTCTCTCTCTCTCTCTCTCTCTCTCTCTCTCTCTCTCTCTCCTGGAAAGACAGAGATGGAAAAAAGACAGGAAATTACAAGGGAATTTGCAAAAGTGCAGAACTATAAACAGGGTCTGTGGTGAAACTTAGACTTTTCCTAATCAATTTTAAGTTACTATTTGTTTATTTTTGCATAATGACCAGCAGCTATTGGGGTAACTTTACAAAATGACCAACGATACTAATAGTCATTTTGCAAAATTTTAAACTTCTGGTCATTTTCCAAAATGACCACAATTATTTGGGCATTTTGCATACTGACAGATATTTTATTATACAAAGTCAGGTAGGGTCATAACCTTTTCCACATCTGTTTTAAGATCAATATCATAATCAACTTGTATCTCAAAGATACCATGCATCGTAGCGTTGGCCAGCCTGCTCATTGAGTAAGGCAATCTCTCTCACTTTCATAGCTCCCTCACGCAACTCTCTCTCTCTCTCTCTCTCTCTCTCTCTCTCTCTCTCTCTCTCTCTCTCTCTCTCTCTCTCTCTCTCTCATTATCCAAGTCACTAACTGAACTAAGAAAGAACAGCAAATCATGTCTACAAAAAATATAGTTTATTCTTTTTAGTTTATTCAAGCAGTCTAACATGGCAAGCAGACTGGAATCAAAATAGGAATGAAATGGGAATATCTGCAACCCAGAATTGTTAACCCAGTTAACCAATTAAGAAATATATCTTAGTGCCATCAACGTCCACCAGTTGAGTCTTAACAACAAAAGAGCCAAATAAGTCAAACACGATTGTAATTATGATGAGTTACATTCCCCTCCATTTATATTGACCGCTATTCAATACATCTGAGGAAACAAAGGGAAAAACACAACTTTTAAAAATAGGCACAAAGAAAAACAAATGTGGGATATATTCCCACGTTACCAACCCCAGAGAAATGCATATAATTAATCATGGTAAAATAAAATAAAAATTCAATAAAAATGAAAGACATATAGCAGATAAAAATAAATGGAGAAAAAATATTCACCCATGGTAATCTGTGCAAAAGAATCAGTACATGTTGAATAAAGTTACTGAGACCCATTCAGGTTTTTAAAATAAAGTTTCAGCTCACCTCACAGGCAGTCATAAAAGACTTCCAGGAAAGTGGATTTGAGCACACAGGGATCTAACCCTGCAATGTCTAACCTGTACGCAAATTGAATTGTTCACACTTTCTGTGACACGCCCATGAAAACGAATGAATGAATGCTCTAACCAGAACTGACAACTTCTGGCGGCATAGCACGATGCCCCTTGCCTCCATGAGAAGCCAGACTGACACCAGGCCTTCATCAGCTCTGACTTGCTGAATACGTAGGCACTGTTTCCCTTTACCTTTGCCCATAATAAAAAAAAAAAATGCTTAGGTTAAAAAAAATGAAATATAACATATTCATCCTAAATGTTTTCATATATAAATATATATATAGTACATATATATATATATATATATATATATATATATATATATATATATATATATATATATATATGTATATGTATGTATGTGTGTGTGTGTGTATTAACTGACAATTAAATGAGAGATTGATCTTCAGCCCTCCAGCAGGTGCTGTGGTTTCAATTCTCTCATATATTTAATCATTTATAAGTACTATATAGTGTGAAAAATTTATTACAATTTCATATATATATATATATATATATATATATATATATATATATATATATGTATGTATGTACGTATGTATGTATGTATGTATGTATGTATATATACATATATATATATATATATATATATATATATATATATATATATGTTATTATATATATATATATATATATATATATATATATATATATATATATATATATATATATATATATATATATACACACACACACTATTAAGGTACAGAGTCTCTTCATTTTCAAATTCCAGGTCAAAAATAGTTCTACCCACATTCTTTCCAGTGATATTTACGTCATACTTTTCGACACTCGTTAACAGCCATGCATAACGATACCTTCCACACAGAAACAATCAGGCTTTTTAGTACAAGTTAAAAACACCTATCACGAGAGAAAAGTGTTAACTTCATTCCTGGAGTAGGAAGAGAGAAGAGGAATTAGTTCCTGGCCAGAGTGAGTCTGCTGATCGTTTCCGCCCTCCTCGGCTTAACTCTTTCAGAGTTGGAAACTTTGTAAAACAAATTCTCGGCTGGAGTAGCTAAGAGGACGCGGGATTCCGGAAGTTAATATAATTTCTTGTTAACTTCAAGTTGCTTTTGTTTATGTTGTGTCTGACTTACGCTGGCTCCGGCTCTTGGTTCTGTATATTTGTGTTTCGAAGTGTATTTAGGAGGAAATTGAATGTATTACCATGCGAAGTAGGCTTTTCATTATATAGTTTGGTATTTATATTTCAAAGGCTTCTTTTATTCGTTTTATTCTTTTATTCTTTGGAAAGTCATGAGATGTTTTTTTACAATGTTGCCAATTAGCTAGACTTGATGGCAGAGGGCATTAAGTCACTGTCCTCTAGGAACCAACCTAGAAGGCGTGGTTGTGAATCCAACTTCTACAGTTGTGCTTCTCTATGGGTGCAATTTGTTCCTTAGTTATGGTGAATTCAGCATTAAGGTCCATTTTGTTTACATATAAATAAATGAATATTTGATAATTAACTATTATATGCATTATATATTTGAATATATATATATATATATATATATATATATATATATATATATATATATTTATATATATATATATATATATATATATATATATATATTTTATATATATATATATATATATATATATATATATATATATATATATATATATATATATATATATATATATATATATATTTATATGTATACATATATATATATATATATATATATATATATATATATATATATATATATATATATATATATATATATATATATATATATATATATATATATATATATATATATATATATATATAGAAATTGTGTGTGTGTGTATGTGTCAAAAGCAGACAGCATGAAAGAATGAAGACACTAATCACGAAATGGCTGAGCAGAACAAGAGGAAGAAAACCAGAGACGATCATTAATTGCCGAGCCAACGATCGAGATGAATCATTATTCGTTATTCTTCTCTTAACGGCGGAAGAAGGAAAAATGGATCGCCTCTTTTTTTTTTTTGTCTCTCGTTAAATTCTCCTTCAATTTTATGATAAAGATGAACTGCTTAGTTCTGAAGATTCATTTTTGTGGGAAACAAACAAAAGTGGATGATGTTTTCTGCACAAGAAACTCATCCTTGATTTGTGGTGGTAACTTGTGTCAAAGAATTTAGGAGTTAGCTCGCAGCCATCCTGTTTAACAGGACATGTCGAAGGGAGGGTCTACTTTTTTTCTAATCATCATACTAATAATGTGATGACGGCTCGCTACAATGGAAGACGATCCTCCTATGAAAGATGTCTTCTTAGAGCAGCTTTTAAATTAAGCTGAGGAATGGCATTCCGTGAACAGGGCTCTCTGGAGAGAAGGCCTAGGAATAGAATTAGGAGGTTTAGGAGGGAACAGAGGTCTCTGTCTCTCTCTCTCCCTCTCTCTCTCTCTTAAACCTTTTATCGCTCAAACCAATTGCGCCGGGAATGGAATTCCTGAGGTGAGAGAGAGAGAGAGAGAGAGAGAGAGAGAGAGAGAAGAGAGAGAGAGAGAGAGAGAGAGAGAGAAGGAGAGGAATTGCACAACTTCCATTGTTTCTCATAAGATAGCGTATGGTCATCATTCTAGTGCCCCTCTCTCTCTCTCTAAAGGATAATGGTTTAGATGTGTGGCAAGTTCATAGAATCTTCTCGCAGGCTCTGATAATTTCTCTCTCTCTCTCTCTCTCTCTCTCTCTCTCTCTCTCTCTCTCTCTCTCTCTCTCTCTCTCATCAACAATTCAACAAGGGGACAGAATGTCTTAAAGAACCCAAATGAAAAAAGACAGGTTCTGAACTCGTCAAATGGAAGGTTATAGAAGTTCGGGAACAGAGAACCGAGATTCGAGTTCCAAATCCTAAATTGGTATCCTTTTATAAAGAAAAATCCGTGTACTGCGTAGGTTCGTCCACAGTGGACCTCATGGATAAGTGACAACATATATATATACATACATACATACATACATACATACATACATATATATATATATATATATATATATATATATATATATATATATATATATATATATATATATATATATATATATATATATATATATATATATATATATATATATATAATCCTTTTATTTTAAGCCTTTAACAATTCCTAACTAACCTCTTATGAATACATCAACGTCTCATTCTTCAACAAAAAGACCAAAATCACACCATTAAATATCTGATAATAATAATAAAGAAGTTATTTAAGTTCCTTCCATAGCATTCTCTATGGGACATTCTGCTTTTCCTAAATTCTCTCGAGAAAAACGTCTCCTTAGTCACGCTGACATTCTTCTGGTTCTCCGTCACTTTGTAAACAAACGAAAGGCTTCGTGTCAAGCGCACCATTCTCTATTGGCATTTCGTGTCTAATAAACTTCCCGGATGTTGTTTTGGAGTCCAATTATATTTCGCGAACTTCGAAAATGCTTATTCTGGCAAAGATGATGGATATTCATCGGAATTAGGACCTTTAACGATCTTAATGTGATTCAATTAACTTGGT
>NC_089755.1:2548176-2551125 GCF_040412425.1 Macrobrachium rosenbergii
TTTTTTATATAATGCATGATCCTGGTAAGAAACCAAATATTTTCACATGGCAAAACAAGTTCACATTGATGGGACTTTTGTGGCCATAGACCTAGTTTCTCACGAATTCTATACTGTAATTTTGGGGGCCCTGCTTCGGTACCTCTCCTTGCTTTCTGAGTGATCATGAATATGAATTTTTTCAGTTCTTACTGCGTCTTTCACATAAAGTCTTTTAAAATGTTCATAAATGGTGATGTTTATGCCACTGGATGTCAGTTAGCATCAGGGGACCCTGACCTTGTTGACAAGATTGTTTGAAATGGTAGGAGGCTAGTCTTTTCTTTTGTTAGTTGTGGAAAGGACTTTTATTGCTAGTTATGAATGTATCTATTGTTTTTTGAGTTCCTCTATTGTTATTCTTTGTTTATTCTTATGCTTATTTCTAGTCACACAGAGACATACAAGATTGGTCAAAATAAATATTAAGCCCTTTCTAAAAGACAATCACAGAAGGACGATAAAACGTAAAATAAAAAAAATACAAAACTACATAAAAATTCCTTCTAATTATAAAAAATCTTATAATTCACCTAAGAGAGAGAGAGAGAGAGAGAGAGAGAGAGAGAGAGAGAGAGAGAGAGAGAGAGAGAGAGAGAGAGAGAGAGAAAGTCCCTCAGTTTCTTTTAATTGTAAAAATCTTCTCATACACCTAACTGGAATGAGAGAGAGAGAGAGAGAGAGAGAGAGAGAGAGAGAGAGAGAGAGAGAGAGAGAGAGAGAGAGAGAATGTAGTGACATTTTGTTTCGTTGAAGTATGATTTAAAAGGGAACGTTTGCTCTTTTCGAATGAACGGAGAAAGAACAATATAAAGAACAAATGTAAATATGAAAACATCAGAAATGTTAAAGTTCAGCGAACGTAGAGTCGAGAGATTTTTCTTTATGACAATTTGCAATGTGACGTAATTTCCGGAAACTGCCGAATAAATGCTTCAATTCTTCTTCTCTTTTCCTGCGTTAAGCTCTTTCTTTGCTTTCGAATTTAGAAAGAGGGCTTTTACACAAGCTGGCAGGGGAAAACAAGTGGCTTTTCGTTGAAGAATAAACAAAAACGCGTTTAATTTTGAATGCAGAACTTGAGTGAAATATCCTACCTGGAGACACCTGTTGGCTGAGCATTTTGGTGGGAAATATTCAAGGCAGATTTATCATCACGCAAGGACAGTTGATATATGAATTTATTTTTCTAACAAAAGACTTTTAAAAAAGGCTTTTGAAATGTCTGTTGTTACCCAGTTTATCTGCGTTTCCTAAAATATCCTACTTTTAGAATATAAGGATTTATTTTCCCTTACAAAAGAATTATTACAAAAGGCACTTGAAAAGTCTATTGTTACCCAGTTCATTTTCTTTTCCTAAAAATATACTGTTATGAAGGACCAATAAGGATCAATAAATGTGGAAGAGATACAATCTTTACCTTTTGCTGTTTTATCCAGACATGAATTTATACACACTGCAGTTTACATATTTGTCTAAAATTATTAACTTGCACTAAATATACACATGAAATTAAGATAAATAAGTTAAAAATAAAAGAAAGTTATTAATTACTGCATAAACGACCTGTATTCCAGACATGGATTTCTACACACAGCAGAAACACATATTTGTCTAAAATGATTTCACCTGAACTATATATACACAAATAAGTTAAAAAGAAAGACAGTTCTCTAATTACTCCATAAACGACCTGTGCTTCTCCCTAATGCCTCCAGAAGAACTAAATATTCAACTGTTATTCACAGTAACAGTCCATTAACCTTTCCTTGAAGAAACTCATCATAAAATAACTTCCAGGAAGGAAGTGATGCTTCCATAATTCCAGAACAACGGCCTCTGCTCCGAAGGCAGGAGGCAAAAACCTTCCTCGAAGCTCATTTCGAGGAAGATTGGAAGAGTATTAAACGTTTTAGCCTGAGGGAAAGACTGAAACTGAGTCTGCAGAGACAAAAAACGTTTTGCGTTTTGTTTATGAACGTTGCCGTATCACACAAACGTTCATATCATCTTTGTTGATTTTGAGTCCCTTCTCTCAGACAAGTAAGTTAGTTGGTTGGTTACAAATTAATTTACAGAATAGATAAAGTGAATAAAAATTTGTTAAAACTGAGAAATATGAAAAATTAGGAAAATAAAAAAATAGCCGAAAATGGAGTAACTAAAGAATACTTATTAATACCTGTATGTTTAAAGATACAATTAAAATTTGGGATTTTTCAACATATCTATTTTTGTGCATCACAATACAGTGAAAAAAATTTAACAATGATCTTTACGGTTAAAAGCTGTATTTTGCCTAACTTTGTTACAAAATACATTTTTGGCACAAATTGCGGTTTTTCTTTGATTCTTAACTCGCCTTGAGCTCATTCTTAATATAACCCCTTCCTGAGGTTTAAACACTCAGAGAAGACTTATTTATAGCTATAAAATTGATAAATGCTGTATATGGATTCATTCTTTAATATAACCCATTGTTGTGGTTTATAAATTCACAGAGGATTCAGTTATAGCTACAAAATATATAAATTTCTGTATGAGATGACTCATTCTTAATATAACCCACTGTTATGGTTTATAAATTCATTGAGGGCTCGGTTATAACTACGAAATATATAGATACTGTATAGTATTGCCTCATTCTTTAATATAACCCACTGTTGCAGTTTCTAAATTCAGAGAGGATCAGTAATAAGTAAAGACTTTATTTAGTCTATTAAAATATGCAAAATGTGTAAAGTTATGAAAAAGGATGAGGGAAATGACAAAAATGACAACAAAATTCTGGAAAAAAGAAAATGAACAGTTGTCCGGTATAGAAGAGGCCAAGAATCCAATTTGCAACCGAGAGCAAACAGCAACAAATCCCTTTCAAGAGACGAAAATACAACTACATCCTTTTAC
>NC_089755.1:2551625-2556625 GCF_040412425.1 Macrobrachium rosenbergii
AGATCAGGTCGCCAGCTGAAAACTAGTTTAACAAAGAATAGAGGTTTATTTCATAACCACATGAATTAATTCAGCAAACTTACTGGAAAACTAGTTTCAACAAAAGTAAAATAAAATTAAATGGGTTACTTACAGAAGCTAACAGCAACTCAAAGCATTAGTCCTAATTAAGACAAATACTTCAATGCTAAATAGAAATGAATGCAACAAAGTTATATGCCTCCTCAAAATGCTTTTATAAGGCAGTGGAATGCAGTGAATGTCGAGATGAGGCTTCTTGACACTGATGATGCGGATTCTTCTCCAAGAAAGACGATTTTGTTCAAGCCCAAGGTGTACACTTTTGAAAAAGATGTATCCAGATAACATTCTTATACTACAGAAACTCTCACTCATCATTACTTAATCACAAAGGATGAATCTTGGATCAAGAATAGTACTTTTAACACCATGGAGGATAAGTTATATGATTTCACTAGACAACAGTAATTGTACTTAATATATGACTTCATAAATGGGGTATGTTTTAATAGGATTTCTTAGTCAGTGGCTGTTTAAGAGAGGAAAATTTGAACAAGTTTCAGTTGAAGGGAAAGAGAACTGGGAGTAGTTACCAAAGTAAGACTTACTGCTGGGTGAGCTAATGCAGTGATCAGTTGCATAATCTTCCTTGGTTCGTTTGGAATACCAATTTTCTCCATGTTAAACAAAGGGGGAGAGACAGAGTGAGCTCCGAGAGAGGGGGCTTAGACGCCCTGCTCTGAGAATATCTGCTGAGAGTCTATTGAGACTGGGGCAACTTCTGTCCGTTTACTTCAAAACTCCTCCTACCCTGGGTCTGACCTGAAATGACAATAGACTCGCCAGTACAAAGGTCATAGAAAGTGGGTTTTAAGAATAGTGTATCTAAGGTCTTGCCTAGCAAAACTACATACATACATACATTCACTCGGGTTTGTTCATTTTACAGCGCAAAAATATCCTAAGATCACAGCTTCGTAAAGGTATAAGCCTCATGTGTTTCTTTTTCTAAAAGAGGTTTACATTTGCTCCCGAAATTTCTGAGCCTCCGGAACTGAAATATTCCCTCGGCGCCTGTCACAGGTGTTATACCCAAAATTCATGGAAGAAAATGCACTTAGCAAGAACTGATTTTGGCAAACATTGCCAAAATCAATTTTTGACCACATTTCTTATATTTCAGTAACGAGCAAACATTGCCAAAATCAATTTTTGACCACATTTCTTATATTTCAGTAACGATAAACAAATTTTCTCTCATTTCATCAGAATTGTCTGTTTTAAGAATTCCCGAATGAACACACCAAAATAAGTTAAAATAAAAGGCATAATCAAATTATAATAAATCCATTTCACCAAATGATGCCAAAGCCACATTTCTCGCCCAAGAGATCCAAATGTTCTCTCTGTGCCAAAACCAAGATCTTCTTTAGTTCCTCCAGAGCAAATCCTCTGGGAGGAAGGTCAGGCAAGGCGGAGGTATTGCTTCTGACTCTGACTGGAATTGTGACGAGAACAATGATCACTACTTATGGGAAGTTGAAGTCGAGGCCAAGTCTACCAGATGAACGCAGAGTTTAATGGACTTTTTTTTTTTTTTGAGCCACCCTGTCAGTCAGTCAGTCTAGCCTCGCACAGGAGGAGGAACCCAGTCAACCAGCGGTGGACGAGCCTCGAACAGGCAGTTCCTGATCAGGGCTGCTAACATTATGCTTTTATTCAGGGGTGCAGCAGGTCCCTATTAATCAGGGCAACCAACATAACTGTTGTGATCAGGGTACCAACATGCCATGTGAATCAGGGTTGCTAACACAATCATTTCTATATACTGTATATATATATATATATATATATATATATATATATATATATATATATATAGATTGAAGTGAGGGCATAACACAATAACACACCACTTATTGAGGTGAAAAGGACAAGCAATGCAGAAGTGCAATTCGGCTTTGCAGATCAATGTCAGTACCTTCCACTTCATTGCACATGTGCATTGCACATTCACACTTCACTTCTCTTCCGTATTGATTGCCATTTAATTGCACTTCTGCATTGATTATCACTTCACTGCACTTCTGCATTGATTTCCACTTCAATGCACTTGTACATTAATCTCCCCTTCAGTGCACCTGTGCATTGATTTCCACTTCAATGCACTTTTGCAAGTGCATTGATATCTGCTTCAATACACTTGTGCACTGAATTCAGCTGTAATGCAGTTGAGCATTGAGTTCCACTTCAGTGCACTTGTGCATTGATTTCTATTTCAATGCATTTGTGCACTGATAACCACTTCAATGCACTCCAGCATTGATTTCCACTTCATGGCACTTGTGCACTGATTACCACATGAATTGATCACCACTTCACTGCACTTGTGTATTGATTTCTGCTTCATGATACCCAGTTCAATGCACTTGTATGTTGATTTTCACTTCAGTGGACTTGTGCATTGTTTTCCACTGCATTACACTTGTGCATTGATTTGCGCTTCATTGGACTTTGCATTGATTTCCACTTCAATGCACTTGTGCACTGATTTTCACCCAATGCACTTGTGCATTGATTTCTAATGCACTGCACTTCTGCATTGATTACCACTTCAATGCTCTTTTGCATTGCTTTTCACTTCAACATACTTGTTAAATGATTAATACATAAATGCACCCGTGCATTGATTTCCACTTCAGTGCACTTGTGCATTGATTTCAACTTCTTTACTTCTGCACTGATTTTCTCTTCAGTGCACTTCTGCATTGATTTCCACTCCAGAGCCCTTTCAGATTGTCTCGTTCCGAAGGAATGTCGGTTTCCGAAACATTTTCCTTTTTTTCTCAAAGGAAAAGAAGCTTCAATCCAGTAAATGTTCTCAGAACAGAGCTTTGAAGAAAACATTTACTGAATAAGCAAATGTTATGTTAATTATATGATAAGGGCTTTTAAACACGATATGTTAGTTGTAAATTAGGAGATAAGAGTTGATAAATATACTTTTATGAGAGATGAGGCCTATTTAAATTTACCTTAGAATTAGTTTTCCGTGCCTAAAGGCTCAAGGAGTAATGGTGGGGGCCCCTGTCTTCCTGTCAATTTTGAGAGAAAGGCCAGAGAGTAAATAGGGATCTCGCTCAAATCATTACACCAGTACTTGAACATGGAAATTGTATCCTATATCAAGAATGAACACATAAACACAAAAAGATTAAAGAGTTACTTGATACTGTACTCTGTGTGAATAATTAAGTGTCCTAACCACGCCCAGTTTACCTGAGACTCGAGAGATAAACACTTCAGTAAAAGCAAAAAGGAATTGTTATTAACTCTGAGGGAGGGAGAATGGGGAAGGAAAGCACTTGTTTTCCTTATCGAATTATTATTCTTTTTCTCTCATCAACGCTCGTTTGAAAATCCCTGAGCCATAATTCTCCACCTGAGAGAACTCCCCAAAAAGTGTGAGTTCAAACTATTTTTTGTTTTTACTATCTGTTACCCTATAGTGATATAAATTCCAGTTTATTAAAAAAAAATGTATAACAGTATGTAGCATGCACAGGTATTGATAGGACACACACACACACACACACACACACACATATATATATATATATATATATATATATATATATATATATATATATATATATATATATATATATATACGTGTGTGTGTTTCATGATTACAGTGACCTTTTAACTTCCATATTTATTTAAAATAATAATTCGGTCTAGACCCATTACTATAAAATATATAAGTATCTTATTTACTTGGCGTGAAAATTATTTCCATACAAGAGATATTAATCACAAAAACAAAAGTTTTGGACGAAAAAGATTACTAACAAAAGTCGGGGAGCAGTTTTATCTAAACTTGAAGTAGTAGAATATTCTTGATTCTTATTGAGTCTAAATACTGAAATATTGTAGATTTTATTGAAATATTTAAGATTTTATATAAACACATTAGATTGTGTTTAAATACTGTAGGTTTCACTATATCAAGAGAGAAGAAGTGTGAAAGCGTTCCCTCTTCCGAGCGTGAGATCAGAAACGGTTCCTCTCCGAGATGGAAAAGAAAACGGTGAACTTGACTGAGACCATTCCGATATTTTATCTGGCAGGAGGGAAGGGAAGGTTTAGTCTAATCTAATCTACTTCAAGGATCAGTTTAAACTTTCACTCTTTCTGTTCAAGTCTACGAATCCTTCAGACAAAGACTTTGGAAAGGCGGTCTCGCGGATATGAAAGACTTTGGGAAACGCAGACTTAGAGCTGCCGAATTTGAATAGGTGTGTCATTCTATGTCTTCTGTTCTATCTGTTAGGCCTAACGCTAAGTCTAGACTCGGGTTGTGTCTAATAAAACTAGTTTCACGTTAGGTGCTGAGTTGAACACGAAAGTTAGTATACAGAGAACTACAGAAACCACAATTCACGTTAAAGGAATAACAGATTTCATGCCCAGTAATGCTAGTTTTAATCAGGTTGACCTGACACGTATATAGGATTTAGACTCAACTTGATAGCTGGTTCACCGCTAGAGCTGACATGTATAGCTTTGCACTTCGTCAAAATCCTTAAAAATGAGAATAATTTCCTAACGTGACTGAACAAAATCCTTAAAAATGAGAATAATTTCCTAACGTGAATGAAGGTAGTCAATGGAGACTCACACTCTCTGAAAGTTGGGGCAAATGGGGTTAGTCTACGGTGATTATTGCACAGAGCTAGTGAATAACGCCATTGCATACTGATATAGCAAGATCTGTCAACTCTGACACCGTCGATCAGCAACGTTAATGCAGAGTTCGGTATTACCTGCTGATTCGTTCTTTATTATTGTTATATATTTATTCTGTCATAATTTTGCACCATTCTGAGGCTGCACGTGAAGCACAGCGGGAGAGTCGAGTACGTGAAATGTGGCGTTGAGATACCCGAGACTTTATCAGCCACATTTGAATAAATATG
>NC_089755.1:2561625-2566625 GCF_040412425.1 Macrobrachium rosenbergii
AACAGTGTTTACCCTTTTATGTCCATTAAAAACATCCAAAAGAGCAAAGGCATCTTTTAACAGTTGAAATGATCTGTGACATGAGAATATTTCACATTTATCTTCAGTCATTCACAAAAAGGGACAAGGAAGACCTCTTTCTATAAATCCCAATAAATATTATTATTATTATTATTATTATTATTATTGTTATTATTATTATTATTATTATTATTATTATTATTATTATTATTATTATTATTATTATTTGAAGGAGTAGACCCTCTTTTAAACAGGTCTTATTAAAAGGATGGCTGTATTATGCGAATTTATCTTTATAGTGTCTTTTCTATCTTCCTTATGATTCCTTTCAGGCTCAGCGATGTTAGTCAGCAACTGGCCGATATTCATGTTGGAAAAGGATAGTGTGCGGAATATGGGAAGTCTTTTATTAAAATATCCAATCAGAAATCGTTCGTCTGGATTCAGGTTCTATTTTTAGGTACCGTCGACATGTACCGACCAGCTCGTTGGTCATCCTTTGGACGTGGTTGCAGAAGGTCTGAAGAAACGAGATGCATGTCGACGGTACCTAAAATAGACCTGAATCCAGACGAACGATTTCTGATTGGATATTTTAATAAAGACTTCCCATATTCCGCACACTATCCTTTTCCAACATGAATATCGGCCAGTTGCTGACTAACACCGCTGAGCCTGAAAAGCGAATCATAAGGAAGATAGAAAAGACACTATATAAGATAAATTCGCATAATACAGCCATCCTTTTTAATAAAACCTATTATTATTATTATTATTATTATTATTATTATTTAGAAGATGAACCCTATTCATATGGAACACCCCCACCAAAGGGGCCATTGTGTTGAAATTCAAGAAGCTTCCAGAGAATGTTATGGTGTCCATTAGAAAGCGTTAACAGAGGCTAAAGGGAAAAGCAGAAAGAAGAGATAATATCACTTATCAAAAAAAAGGAAAAAACTAAATTAACAAATGAATAAATAAACAGAAAAAATGCAAGTTCAGACATACGCCCAACCACCCAACCTAGAAAGCCTCCGCAGTTGCAGTAAGTAAGAAGCCTTGAGCATTTCCTGGGGCCTTGTTATTTCAAGGGAGGTCAGACTGTTAACTTAAGCCGCTCACTTCCGCTTCTCTCGCTACCTTTAGCAAATGAGCCCACAAAGCGTGACAGGGCCTGGGCGGTCTCTCCACTGTAGCTCTTTCGAGGCGTGGGTTGTGATAACAGGGCTTCAGGGTTGTAATTCCGTGAGAGAGAGAGAGAGAGAGAGAGAGAGAGAGAGAGAGAGAGGTGGATGGATGGGTGAGATTCTGTTCACAAACGTTCTAGCTGTAAACGGTTGTTGTTATTGCTTGGGACGGGATTTGGCTTCCATGAATCTGCTCCAGAGGAATAACGGAAATAATAATAATAATAATAATAATAATAATAATAATAAAACAACCTTTATCCATCATGAACTCTTGTAAAGTGAAAATACTGTACAACAGAAAAGATATTGATTTCATAGTCTAAAAAGCAAAGGATTATTTCAGGTGAATGTGTATGTAATATATGTATATATATATATATATATATATATATATATATATATATATATATATATATATATACATACATACATACAGTATATACATATTTATATATTTATACATTAATCAAGGTGGTAAATTTCAAAGGAGACGTTTCAAATGAAACATAAATAACCATTGAGAGAGACTGTCACTTTAGAGGAAATGAGCAGAACAGCTGAACAGTACCTGACTACCCTCATCTGACCTCAGAAACAGAGGTATAAATATTGTATATACATGACCTCTGATGACCCATTTTCCCCAAATGTTCCTTTGGGTGGAACTCCTCAGTAATGCAGCCAGGTATTCCTGTTCCTCGTTCCCTCTTACTTGGAATTGAATGGTAATAGGAATGTATATTTCCCTGAGGAAGGCAAAGGGTGGGGAGGAAGGGTCATTCCGTTAGATGAATTTTGATGCTGTCAGGGCGCATGCGCGGAATGGGAAGCATATTTTTGCGTAATTGATTCTCAGTTGTGGATTTGTCTTTGATGTAGCATTTGTTCAGATTAATTTTTCTGCGTGATTTTATAAAATCTTTTTCTAATATAAATTAATATTCCCAAAATTCCAAATTGATTCTCGGTTGTAACTGTGTCTTTTCTTAGACATTTTTTTAGGTTAAGTTCAGTCACAGCTTTTTTTTTATATCCTCTTTCCGATAAAAAACTTACTAGTTCATTGCTTTCTAAGAAACCATGAATAGATAATTCTCAAGATCTTCCCCATTTCAAGAACGCTCTTTGCCTGTTAAAATCATCCCGTAGGCAAGCAAATGATTTCAAAAGGCAGTTTACCAGTATTCAGTTCACTGTTGCTTATCAGTAAACCTTTTATTTTTTTATTCTTCTAATCATTAGGAGTCAAAATAATTCCCATCTTAATAACCTCTGGGCGAGGGTCTTCCATTCAGAGTGCAGAGAAAAATTATCAAATGGCAATACGCAATTCTTTGTTTGGTCTGTTCATTTAAATAGCTTGTAAAGAAAAAATAGTTTTAAAATTTAATTTTACGTTACCTGTATTTTTCTTGATATTTGGACACTTACATAAATAGTCAGTGACTGTAGGCTGTTTACATTACTAACAACTTATTTTAATAGACTATTGCGTGTGTGTACATATATATATATATATATATATATATATATATATATATATATATATATATATATATATATATATATATATAAATTCTGTCCCTTACACAGGCATAACTATTTATTTTCACAAATAAGCCACAAATATCCCTCAACATCCAGTTCACTGTACCCTGGGAATATCTGACACTCAAGGGGAATTATAACTGACAAGCGCTTCGGACCCCAGAAACGCAAAATAAAGTTTCCGCTAATTTTAACGGATCAGTTCCCCCCTCCCCCCAGAATCGCAAAATAAAGTTCCCGCTAATTTTCACGGCTCTTGGAAAGAGAGGTGAATATTCAATCAAAGTTGGTCCGCTGGATTTTGGGGTTAATTACTGGCCCGCTATTAGTATTTTCTCCCCGGTTATAAGAGAGAGAGAGAGAGAGAGAGAGAGAGAGAGAGAGAGAGAGAGAGAGAGAGAGAGAAATCCTAGATTATTTGTCAAATGCGTGCCCCGTTGCCGTAAGGCAACGGGGCACGCATTTGACAAGTAATCTACTGTAATGTCATTAAAATTAATGTTATTAGGTTGAATAATATCCTTCATCACATTATCAAGGTATTAATTTTTAAAATCATATTACAAACATTATATACACTCTTATATTGTCATAGAGCATTTACTACCAATATAATTTTTTTTATATAATTTCAGGTAAATTACTAGAAAAATAAGCAATTAAGAAAATAAATATTTAATTAACAGCCTTCAAGTCTGACTTAAATAACCAGAGAACGAGAGAGCTGAGGACATTCCCAAAGAGCACCTCATGACCGACTCCCCGGACGAAATGATTCCGCTCTCACGAAATGACTCGGAGTCACGAGACAAGAGTTTCCCCCAAAACGAGCGAAAGGCTTCTCTCTCTCTCTCTCTCTCTCTCTCTCTCTCTCTCTCTCTCTCTCTCTCTCTCTCTCTCTCTCAAGGACTTCGTTGGAATTACAAATTGCTTTATTTACGTATGAGGCTTCAGACCCATTGGGAAAAAGTAGATACAGAATCCCTGGCTGATGACACGGCCCGATGAGGCTGCTTCAAAATCTGATGGTGGAGATTTTTAGTTTTAGTTTTCTGTAAAAGAAAACTATTGCGCCAGCTTTGTCTGTCCGTCCGCCCTCAGATCTTAAAAACTGCTGAGGCTAGAGGGCTGCAAATTGGTATGTTGATCATCTACCCTCCAATCATCAAACATACCAAATTGCAGCACTGTAGCCTCTTCAGTAGTTTTGATTTTATCTAAGATTAAAGTTAGCCATAATCGTGCATCTGGCAACGATATAGGACAGGCCACCACCGAGCCGTGGTTAAATATTCATGGGCCGCGGCTCATGCACCGTTATACCGAGACCACCGAAAGATAGATCTGTTTTCGGTTGCCTTGATTAAACGTGTACAGAAAACTAGATTGCGCTGAAGAAACTTCGGAGCATTTTTTACTTGTTTATTTTCCGTTGACACGATTTTACTTTTCTTTCTTTGCGTCGTCTCTTGAATGGAACTGAATTTTTCTGATATAACAGAGATCTGCCTTTATTCCGACTTTTCATTTCATCATTTTTATTGCTACATTTATTTTTGAGTTCCTCTTCACTGAGATTTAACCACGAAATTAGTCTTTTTTTTCTGCACGATTTTAGTTTTGTTTTCCTTGTATTGTCTCTTGAAAGGAACTGAATTTCTTGATTTACCTAAAGGGCTGCCTTTATCTTGATTTTTCACCTATAATCACTCAATAATATAACTTAGATATCCTATCTGTAGCACAAACTTTCAGCACACCTGTCGAGAGCTGTGGACATGCACTGTATAACGATGTATGCCAGTCTGTGTGCATTGAGAGAATTCATTCTGCAATATTCATTATCAGAGACATTTGATATTAGCTTAGAAGCAAGTGTAATATTCCCTAACGAAAACACGAGAGAGATTACTGATTATCATTGTTGAAATCATTCCATTATATCAGATTTACCATTTGAACTCCCGAGTAGATTAATCTTATTATTAACCTACAGTTCAACGTCTATCTTGTTAATGATATGCAAACGATCTTAAATTCTACTTTTACCCGGAAATGAATGCTAATGAATAATTACCTTCCACATACTGGGACTTGTTTTGTTGGCTGAACTTCGGGAATATTCATGAATAATATGTGAAATACAAATTATTATTTATCGCCGTCATCACTGAATATAACTCGCTCTTGAACACTGTAACTGATAACATGCAGAGATGAGATATTGTTTTTTAATGA
>NC_089755.1:2569125-2580626 GCF_040412425.1 Macrobrachium rosenbergii
GTAGTCAACAATGAAATACTTGTTATAAAACTTACAGCGAATTAAAACCATTATGTACAATGTTTATAGTTTTGTCCAGCTACTGTGGCCTTGTTCACTGAAAATACTTATGAGGGAACAAGTCCACAGTAGTTGGACAAAAACTCTAAAGGTTGCACATAATGTTATTAATACGCTGTAAATTGTAAAACACATATTTCATTAAGGATGTTGCCCCAAATATCTGGGAAATACAACGTAGTTCTTTTATATTTCATATACATACATACATGCATACACAACAAACACAAGACAAAATCTGTAAGCCAGAAAACAGCATATTTTCAACCTCCGCTCCCAGCTAACAACAGAATGAGGCCAAAACAGAATATCACATGCTGCGTATTCAGACCACCAGCCTGACTGCGAAAGCTACAATTACCGAATAAGTTCGTTTTCGTGAGCACCAATTTGCGATAATTTGTTCTGGTGGACACTGAAATTTCAGCCAGCCAGGACAATTATGTTTAGCCTTGCTTTTTTGCAATTAAAATGTAATTTCGTATTTTTAGAATGTAAGAGTTATTTTCCCACTTTGCGTAAAGTTTAATTTTTTTTCTTTAAGTTTTCCGTAGATTTTGCTGAAATTTGTGCGTTATTTTCCTTCGACATTTGTGGAATATCTCTCGAATTGAATGTGAATAGTTTATGAAATGAATGCGCTCCGTTTTCCTAAACAGATTGAACCTAATGTTTCTTTGTGCGTGTGGATGCTGTTTCCTTTTTCGCAGAGAGGCTTTGCTTATCCTTGTTTGCTCAAATGAAGCCTCCTTCAAAATTAATGAACAAGTATGTAGCATGCAAATTGGTATGATAAGAATAATGACCATATTTAGGTACCATTTGATATGACTGTCAGTGAATATGCTGCGATGATGAAACTCTTTGGAAAATATGACGTAATATGTCACTATTTTATTGCCAAAGGTAATTATGTACAATATGGCGTTTTCATTCCCGAATTCTTGCGTTACAAAGTTAAGTATACCTTAGTTTTACCAGACCACTGAGCTGATTAACAGCTCTCCTAGGGCTGGCCCGAAGGATTAGACTTATTTTACGTGGCTAAGAACCAATTGGTTACTTAGCAACGGGACCTACAGCTTATTGTGGAATCCGAACCACATTATAGCGAGAAATGAATTTCTATCACCAGAAATAAATTCCTCTAACTCTTCATCAGCCGGCGGCGGGAATTGAACTCCAGCCCATCGAATGACGGTCTAAAGCTCAACCGACTCGGCCAACAAAGGGCTTTCTTGCGTTACAAATCCAAGTTATTTCCTCTTCTTCCCGCATCTGGGTTGTTAATATATTCATTTGCCCTCAAATGTCTAATTCCATCTAATCTCAGAAGGGGTCCTGTATTCTACCCAAAAACAGATTCCCATTCCTACAATTCCAGAAAATGTACACAGGAAATTCTATAGACGTTTGATTCTGGTGTTGAGTAATCAACAGGAGAGCGAGAAGACCGGAAATCGTTTCTCCTTTTTGTTTACACCAACGTTTGGGGAATCCTCTCCCTGCTTCAGGGATAAAAATAGAATTAATATATACAATATTAAAAGCATGCTAAAATAAGCTAATAATTATAATAAGATTTAGTTTTGTAATATAGCAAGTCTCTAAGCTAAAAGGTAAATAAGAACCACAGAGTGGTTTTAAGCTATAAGTAAATTAAAAATATACATAATTCAGTGAAATAACACATAAAAGATGCAAAAAAAAATAATCTGTTATTTAAAACATGTGGCCACCCCAGACTCTTCCTCTTCTTTTTCCCTAGACTTTGATAGAAGGAAAATTAATAGTGCCATCGCCCTTTGTAGCTGCAGTTTCCCAAAGCGTCTCCCAAATGAGTTAAAACGTAATATTCAGATTACCTCTCTCTCTCTCTCTCTCTCTCTCTCTCTCTCTCTCTCTCTCTCTCTCTCGAAGCTGAATGCTGATGAGGAATTCCAAAGGCCATCAAGGATTTCTCTCCTCCAAGATGATTTTTTCCTGATGGGAAATTTGTACGCTCGGGGATGGAACCTTTGTGTTAATAGCTATTCCGCCGGTAAGTGAAAATCACCCGCACTCCTCCAAAATTGTATCAGGAAGTTACGTAAGATTTTATACACACACACACACACGCATATATGTATGTATGTATGTAATATTTATTTGTTTATTATAGGATAAACCAACCTATTTAAATTTCTGAATCCAGTACAAATATAATTTAGTATCTCGTTCAATAATTTCCTCCTCTTTAGCTGCTCTTGCATAGTAAAACTTCCACCTAACACAATTATTCTCCTCGTATTTTGATAATTTACTTACATTGTTATCTGTGCATTTATAATTCGTTCACATATTTTTTTTCTTTTTCAATGAGCGATCTTTTTTTCCTGTATCTCTCTCTACAGTCTGTTACTTCTTCCTAACGGACACCATAACATTCTTTGGAAGCTGGAATCTCAAGTCAATGGCCCCTGTGGGGCAGTTTTCCCGTATGAATAGAGTTCTTCATCTTCTGAATAATAATAATAATTAATATTATTATTATTATTATTATTATTAATAATAATAATAATAAATCATCATCATCATCTTTATTATTATTATTATTATTATTATTATTATTATTATTATTATTATTATTATTATTATGCCTCTAGCTTCTATCAAAATATACAAACAAACATTTCGCACCTTTCAAATATGGTTGAGCGGCTGACCTCCCCTCCCCCTAGGGGGTCTTCGATTGGAAATGAGGCCAAAACTACCTGGAGTTGAGGTCATTGTTATTCTGTTGATTTTGGAGTTAACTTCATTTGCATACGAGGGAAAAATCAGTCGAAATTCTTGTTGTATTGTGAATACATTGTCAGAATTCTAGGTTTTCGTTTCTCCACTTTTTATTTTATACGGTTGGGTAAAAGTTTGGTGAATTAGTAAATTAGCTCGAGGAGTATATGTTATGTTTATTCTGACTTCTTTGATAATAATAATAATAATAATAATAATAATAATAATAATAATAATAATAATAATAATAATAATAATAATAAATATTGTTATTATTATTATTATTGCTAAGAAATTCAGTCTCGTGAAAAACAATCTTTTAATAAAAATCCACAATTATATTTTACAAAGTAATATGGTTTACTGTAGATGTAATTGTGGATTATTATTATTATTATTATTATTATTATTATTATTATTATTATTATTATTATTATTTATTATTATTATTATTATTATTATTATTATTATTATTATTATTATTATTATTATGGTTGCTGTTCTTGTTGTTTGTTTGTTTGTTTGATTGTTTGTTCTTGCTACTGGAGACAAAATTGGTAATTTAGAAGCAGCGAAAGTGCTTTTTCTAAAAATGCCGGTATGGAAGCCTATCTCATCCCTTGTAATTCGGAGGTCCATGAAAGCCATAGATAGGGTTGTGGACTTTTTCTAGAGTGAATTTTGATGTTACGGTGTTGGATTTTACGTATTCTAAAAATTACCAGCATGATAGTCGTGTCTGAAGAGAACGAAGGTATCGTCAATGTAGCGTTTATAAAATGAAGGTGAAAACTAAGTGGGCAGTTATCTAATATTTGCTCCTCCAGGGAGTTCATGAAAATATTGGGGAAGGTCGGGCCTAGGGGATTACCCATCGCCATCCCCTCCACCTGTCTGTAAAGAGTACCATTAAAAGCGAAGGCTGTCCAGCACGGCCAGCTCTAAAAGTTGCTTAAAAAAGGTTTTACTAAAATTATTAAAAAGGGAATCGTCGAAGGGAAATCATTTGTTTAGGATAATGTCTATGGTCTCTCCCAAAGGAACGTTTGTAAACAGGGATTCAACATCGAAACTTGCCATGAACAAATTAGAATCCTGCTTGATAATTTCGCCTTTAAAAGTAGCTGAGTTTTTTTAATGTATAGGAGTTATTTGTCAGTGGTTCAAGTAACGGGACAAGAAATTAGCGAGTCCGTAGTTGGGGGAATTCATAGAGGAAAGAATGGGTTTAAGGCTACCTAAAATGCATAAAGAAGGGATCCCTTCAAGACCCGTTGCAATATTCCCAAATCGGTTTGGACTTGTAACCAGAGAATAGTCTCTGTCCGGAAGTGACATCACCTAATTCGTTTGCTGCACCCGGCCACTCTGGTTATAGAATAGAATAGAATCTAGAATTTAGGCCAAAGACCAAGCGCCGGGGCCTATGATGTCATTCAGCGCTACAGAGAAGGAAACTGAGAGTAAAGAAGATTTTAAAGGTGTAACAAGAGAAGTCAGCAGCAGAGAGCAGGAACGAATTTGCTTCTCGCTTAAACATTCGGAGATCAGAAGATTCCACAACTGAGCCAGGCAAACTATTCTACATTTTAGTTGTAGCCAAGAAAAAACTCCTGGAACAGAACTCCTATTCTAACATGACAAAAGAACCCAGTCCCTACTGACGAACTGATCCACAACAACACGAGTGAGAACTTGGTGATTCTGCAGCGCTGGTGGAAATATCACAATCTATAATTTGTCTCTACGAAAGCAGTTACTCATTCTGTATCATTTTTGGAGTGCCCAACCTGAATTTTCGTTTCATTAACCTAAAACTCACTCGTTCGCGATTTAATTAATAAAATGCAAACCATATTAAACTCCATTTTCTATCTGAATCTGAATGCTGATGAGAAGTTATGTGGTACATTATGAATAATGGTCCTTTTTTTATTTGGTGAATTTCATGGGAAACATTTGCACGGTTGGAATGTATAATATTACAGTCTAAATCATTACTGGTGAAATCTAGGCTAACGCGCTTAAATACTGTGGTAGAGAGAGAGAGAGAGAGAGAGAGAGAGAGAGAGAGAGAGTAGGAGGAGGAGAAGAAGAAGAAGAAGAAGAAGAAGAAGAAGAAGAAGAGAGAGAGAGAGAGAGAGAGAGAGAGAGAGAGAGAGAGATGGGAAATACAGAGTAAATACAGTAAGAAACAAAGACAAAAGGGCAATAAAACCTTCACGTGTGAGGATTTAGAGAAGTCTTTAGTTCTTCTGTGCCCAGAAGAAAAGAGATTCAAAGAACAACTATTATCCTTTGTTCTCTATTGTTTATTGTCTGTCCCTTTTCCTTCCTTTGTAGCGATGACAGACAAAGGAAGACAAAAAGCGCTTCTACATAAAGACAACTCGGATGCCTCCTTTGGGGGAAAAGTTCATTTCGCTCGTTTTGTTTTTTCTTTGAAAGAAACTACAAGGAAATGGGCAGAAAACGTCGGGTATGAAATCTTCCTTCAGAGGAGCAGAATGTTACGAGAAACAGAAGCATAGGAAATAAATGCTGAAAAAGATTTCTAATTACAAAATACCTATTCGAGAAAAAAAAAAATTATCTCTGCTTAACAAAACGTCTCAGTTATTATTATTATTATTATTATTATTATTATTATTATTATTATTATTATTATTATTCAAAATATGAAACCCATTCATATGGTACAAGCCCACCAAAGGGGCCATTGACTTGAAATTCAAGCTTCCAAAGAATATGGTGCTAAGTAAGAGAAGGGAAAGAGAAATGCAGAAAGAAGAGATATCACTTATTAAAAAGAAAATAAATTAATAAATTAATAAACATAAAAATAGATAAAAATAGATTGATAAAATGTTTTAAAATGCAACGAGAATTCTTCATTACCCAGACATTGAGACACAACTCTTGAATCCCAACCCGCTGTCCATCTCGAATCCCAAAATCCATCGGCCCACCAAAGGCACTTCGTCAAATGGACCAATCAGAGGCTGCCACCTGTGCCCATAGTCTCCCACCCTGAATACCCAATGGAGTTTCCCCATTTGCATTCGGCGTCATTCGAATGACTTTGCTCGGGCAATGCCCAGGTCATTGATGATGGTTCTGGTCTTTTGAGTCTGAAAGACTCTCTCTCTCTCTCTCTCTCTCTCTCTCTCTCTCTCTCTCTCATATGTTTTATGGCTTCTACTGAAGAAAGCGATTGGTCCATGATATGTCTTTCATGTATAGCGTATTTGAGGTATTCCTTTTATTTGTTTTATGATTCACGTTGCTGCCTGAGGTATTGTTATACTTCGGGACCGAACGTGGTATGCATCCAAAGCTACCAGATTCCCATAGTTCCCATTCCCAAAAACTATAAATATTCCGGCGTGAATCCTGAATACCTGAATTCTTTACGATAGCCCTGGGAGTTTGAGCATTCGTCATACCTCACAAGGCAGATGAAATGAAACTTGCAACAAACAATGGTTTCGTTAGAAGGAGGAATTTTGAGAGAGAATGGCTGATGTCATTCACAAGAATAGATATCCAGTTTAGTAATACTACTAAGATTATCAAGTTTGCCGAAGACGTTGCAGACGAGTCATTCCACTGAGTTTGATTCAGAATTTCACAAATGCTGAAGAAAGTGAACTTTCACGCCATTACCTCACAAAAGAAGATATTCCAACCACATCAAAGAGGCAGCACAGCCGGCAGAAAGTTGATTTCGAAACAGGCAGCGCTTAACCCTTGACCCAGATCCTCCTGGGAGAGGAATTAAGGTCCATCACAAAGTTTTGGGGGAAAGAATTTTCAACTTCTAATCAAGGCTCAGCATCAATCTTCCATTATAATCTAGTTAGGTAGAAACTTAGAAAATACGCAGAATATGAGTTGAGCAGTATAGTCACAAAAAAAAGTTTAAGCTTAGAGAAATTAAACATAAAATTTAATGATGATAATCACCTGAAAGAAGGTCGGTACTCGTTGGTTTAATCAAGTCTAAAATAAGGACTTGCATAGTTCCTAGACTACCAAGTCTTAATCTGACAAGTCTCTGAGACTGAAGAGGAATGAATCACCGTGGATTTTAAATAACAGACTCTGGTCGGTAGAATGTCAGTCAACACAGCACCAGATCAAATATACAGATTCATCTTTCAAAGTCACCTTCCCTCAACCCACGCCAAAAAATACAACTATGTAAGTGGAGATATACGTATCAATCTCATACAGATTAACAACAAGAACCGGGTGTAAATTAGCTTTCAAATCTCCTGAAACAGTATAAAAGATATCCAGGTGACGTCTTCCTATCTCATCCAAATTGAGTTCTCTTAAAACCAAATGGCCGCTTTGATGATAGTTTCTAATGAAAATTTCTTCTTTTGAGACGAAATACGTTATAAATTTATTCTTCCTGAATGAATTAAAGTAGTTCTAAATATGCTTTCAAATCTCTACTTTTAAAATTGGTTCATATCTGACCCAACTGGCTTATTACTGCTAGGATTAATTGAACCTCTGTAATGACCATATTTTGATTTGTCAAGAGCAGTTATTCAAATATGCTTCAGTATTCCATTACTATTGTTAAATATGTATTTTTGACATACCAGGCTCTATATTCAGGATTTAGATATTGTTGCAAAATGTTCATTTATCAATGTTCAGTTTCATTAGTAAAATTAAGCACAGTCTACACAATGCTGAAATAGTCATTAACTCTTGGGTGTTTATTTCTGATTATGTGTGTGTGTGTGTGTTGGTAATCTTGCTTGTAGTTATTTACACATGCATATGAATCACGATACATTAGAGGAAAATATCCCTAAAAAAGAAAGCATTATTTTGTGGGTAAAACAACAGGAAGGATTCAGAATCCATTAGGACGAAAGGTACTGCCGTATATAATACACCAGGCGGGAGGAAAAGCTCTCAAATTCATTCACAAGTTCTGAGAAGTCTCAAAGTTTCTTCATAAAGGGAAATTATTCTCCAGGAATAAGAGTTTGTGTGTGTGTGTGTGTGAGAGAGAGAGAGAGAGAGAGAGAGACCGTTGGACTATGAAGGTACAAATTGTGAAAAAGAGGTGAAATACGATGATGATTTTCAATACAACTTTCTTAATATTTTATATGATTTTGCCTCAATGGTAAACGACTTTTGTCTCAAAATATTATTATTACGATTATTTGTGCAGCATATAAGAAAACTCTGGAAAGGCAACATATCATGAACACTGCAAAAGTTTCAAACAACAAAATACTTAAAGTCCTGATTCTTAGTCAGTCGTGAGCTTAGGTTTCATTCCTGTATCATAAGTCCATCACTCATTAGATGAAGATAATGGACGTCCCAAACAAGAACTCTTATCAAAGAGACAAATCAAAACTTAGAAAGTGGAGATTTGCATTTCTTCCTTATTAGAAAAATACCTCAGAAATAATATACAAGTGATGCTTATGGTTACTTGTGGTTAGGTAATTATTTCATTCTGATTGCTCTTCTGTGATAGTTCTTTTCTGATCTTTAGTATAGGATGGAATAAAGGAATAGTTTTCTTTTGCACTGTTAAACATATTATTATTATTAATGGAAGTGCGTAAAGTGTGATCATGTTTTGGCAATAATAGTAATAATAATAATAATAATAATAATAATAATAATAATAATAATAATAATAATACTATTGATGTATAAAGGAATCATTTTTATTTTAAATTTGTAAAACAGATCGCATTTATGTACTTCCACTAATAATAATAATAATAATAATAATAATAATAATAATAATAATAATAATAATAATAATAATAATAATAATAAGGTACATCTGATGCTATCTCTTTTTTCCCAAGTGTTTCTTAGCTTGAAACGGAATATAAATTACAATCTTGTTCCCAAACACATTTCCCATTTGCTCGACGAAAATTTCTGTAGCGTAATTATGAAAATCTTGACGATTTAAAATAAGGTTTATTTCTTGTTTGATGCTTTTTGTGACCTAAGCTCACTTCACCACATGCTCATTTTTGTTCTCTTTTTTTTTTGGCGATATGTCAGCTCTGCACCAAAACCCTTCAACTATTAGATGGAAATATAGTTCAGTATTTAAGGAAGATTTTGATTTAACTTTTTTCTTTATTTAATAGAATGTTGTTGAATGATCTAGTTTATAGTCTGGCGTCTTCATTCACGGAAAAGGAAATTTGTTAATACTGAATTATTTTACAACAGCAGCAATTTAAACTTTTCTCCATAGTTGATAACTAAGTGCATGGGTTAAACTGCCTAGATTCATACCCTCTTAAAATTTATAGAGCATTGATGACCCAAAACATGAAACTTATCTGAATGATATTTATTGAATTTACAGAAAAATGGAATATTAATTAAGAGGCAAAATAATTAACCATTACGCAGTTTCTCCCTAGTGCTGAATTCGCCTATTCTTTGGAGCTTGAATTTCAAGTCAGTGGCCCCTTTGGTTGGTTTTGTTCCATATGAAAAGGGTTCATCTTCTGAATAATAATAATAATAATAATAATAATAATAATAATAATAATAATAATAATAATAATAATTTATTATTATTATACATCTAAATTGAAATTCTCTAGACTAAAAGAGACTTTTAGCATACATATGTTAACTCGACAGATATTGATATATAACTTTTGGACATTTTTGTACACATTCTCCCTACCAAGGTCTATCATTTAAATATCCACAGTGATTCCTTCCTCTTCAGTCTCTTTAAGGTGAAGGATTGATAATCTAGGAACTTTGCAAGTTCCAGTATATAATATAAAGTTACACCGAGGTGTGTAAATAAAATAAATGATCAGATTTTACGGCTACATTGCACCAACTTGAACTTTCTCGTTATGAATGCTGTGTTTATCTCAAATCTCTTACGTATTTAAACAGTCTCTACTCTACCATATATACATGAACTAAGTGTGAATTCATAATGTCGTATTGGCACCTAGATACATCACAAAATGACGTTTACACAACAAAATATTATGAAGCAGAAAGTCTGCAAAGAGCAAATCCTCCGTCACATCGAGGCAGAGAGAGAGAGAGAGAGAGAGAGAGAGAGAGAGAGAGAGAGAGAGAGAGAGAGAGAGAGCATTGTATAAAAAGTTCAGGGGAGAAATTGGCTTTGTATAAAAGTTCAAAACTTTGCCCAAACTCTGATGGACCTAATCCCTCCCCCAGAAGGATTTGGGTCGGGGTTAAGCGCTGCCTGTTGAGAAATTAACTTTTTATTGGCTGTGCAGCCTCTATGATGTGGTTGAATATCTTCTTATATGAGATAATGGCTGAAAATTAATTTTCTGCAACTTTTAGCAATTCTGATTCAAACACGGTCGAACGGTTCTTTTGCAAAAGTCTTCTTCAAATTAGATTTCAAGGTGGTCTTTCCTCGATGCATATCTATTCTTGTGGAATGATAGCAGTCATTCTTTATCAACATTCCTTTTCGTTATGAAACTATTGTTTGTTGCATGTGTCATTTCATCGGCCTTGTGAGGTATGATGAATGCTCAAACTCTCAGAGCTATCATAAAGGATTCTGAAAACATATTCTGTCGTTTAGAGAGTCATGGAACAACGATTGTTTTGGGAATGGGGACGATAAGATTTGATAGTTCTGGATGCATGCATACCACGTCCGGTCCTAAGTATATCACTACCTCACTGGAAGACGTATATTGGACCATTACTCTCTTTAGTATAAAACCATAATGCATATGACACTTTTTAAGAGATTTACTAAATTCTCTCTCTCTCTCTCTCTCTCTCTCTCTCTCTCTCTCTCTCTCTCTCTCTCTCTCTCTCTCATTTAAACTTATTTCACTAGCGCCAGATATCTATTGTAGATAATTTCATACTTATATTTCACAAGAACTTGCTGAAAGACTGAATCATTTAATGATAAGTATTTCCATTTTGAGTAGTGAACACATTATGTTGAGCTTGTTAACATCTCTGAAAAAAGCAGCAAAATAAAACTAACTTTACTAAGGTAACAAAATAAATCTTTAAAACTGTGTATCCAGTGAATGTGATGAGTTCTTCAGAGAGAGGTTTATTCAGATCACAAAAAATCAATGCAGTGTTGCCAACATAAAATTAATCCCATAGAATCCCCTAACAGTTGCATCATTCTTTCCCTATAAAAGATCGGTTAATTAGAATAAAGAAATGTGGTTTAGTATTATGCTAATGGTAATAATACACTGAAATAATAATAATAATAATAATAACCAGTGTATCAGAGTCTAGAGATGTTTCTCATTACCCATCATTAAAGAACTTAACAATAACAACAACAAAACAACAATAATAATAATAATAATAAAGACAAACTTCTCGACAGTAACGGAGACTTTTAAAGTCTTCACCAGCTTTCCATTTTTAGCTCCAGAAAAGCCTCTTTGAGCAAATCCCAGAAAGAAAGGAAGACAGAAAGAAAGAGAGCTGTTGGCAGTGGCCTTCAGAGACCCTGGGATATAAATAAATAGGGAATCCTCAGGGAATCTTTCTTCTTCCCCATAAAAGGGCATAAATGGGGAATCCTCAGGGAATCCTCTTTCTTTCCCCATAAAAGGCATAAATGGGAATCCTCAGAATCCTTTCTTCCCCATAAGGCA